>NC_092396.1:44168883-44423883 GCF_030028105.1 Mobula birostris | reverse complement strand
TCAATCTCATTAACAAAAATTTACATCCAGGTGTCCTTCATTTACATGACATATTCAACAATTGATTATCTCTTTCAAACTGAATTTCATGTAGGATTGTATTCCAAACAATGAGACCAACCCTTCAAAGCTTCCTTGTGATGGCTGGTAGCGAAGCGGTTGCACAGCGCTGTTACAGCACCACCTCTCTGTGATGAGTTTGTATGTTCTCCCTGTGACTGTATGGGTTTTCTCTGGGTGTTCCAGTTTAATCCTATGACACGTGGGTGTAAGTAGTCAGTACTGGGCTCATTGGGCCAGAAGGGCCTATTACCACATTGCATCTCTAAATTTAAAAAAATGATAACAAAAATTAGTGATTTGAAAAGTTTGTTTTGAGAAGTGTTAGCTCACTATCATCTCATTTTAGATTGTTTACCAGAAGTTGTACTGTTTATGTAACCATTTAATCTATGCTCATAAACTGTTTTGAGTTTAGTTGACATTTTTGTTGTTAACCTTTTGAAGAGCTCATTTAATGTTGTAATTTGTTGAAGGAGATGATGAAGTAACAGGAGAGAAAGAAGAAAGCGAGGACCTGAATTTCAATGAAGACCTTGTCTGTCCACATGGTAATTAAGAAGTATTTAATACAGTGAAATTCTTTTCTTGTAAATTTCTGACTTTACTCTCTTTAATCCTGAGCTATTCTTGTCCAATGAAGTAGCCTTGTTCCTTCATACTTCTGTTGAAGTATTCTATGTAGTAACTTGCTGGGTGTGATTGTTGATAATGGTGTGATGAAACACAATAGTTATTTGACCTTAATGAAACATACTTTCTTAACTAGTGAGGTTTCTAGGTTGATTATTTGTAAAGGCAGGGGATAGTTAAAACAGCCAAGGTGGCTTTGTCAGTACCAGAGCCTGTCTAACCAATTTGAATTATTTGCAGAAGTAATAAAGTATATCAATGAGGTCAGGGCAGTGGTGTGGTTTACATGGACCACATGTAAACCTTTAATGAGATCCTGTGTGGGAGACTGGCCCTAACATTTAGGGCCCATGAATTCAGGGCAGGTTAGCAAATTAAATCCAGAATTTGCTTGGCAATAGGAGACAAAGAGAGGGTTAAGGGTTGTCTGTGCGATTGGTTACTTGTGGCAAATTTCACAGGATTTGTGTTGGGATCCTTGTTGTTCTATGCATAAAAGACGTGGATGTGGGAGGCACAATAAATAAATTTGTAGATGACACAAAGATTGGCGGAGTTATAGATAGTGTGGAAGACAGTCTCACGCTGCAGAGCTATCAATATTTTGGTGAGATGGACTTAAAGATGGCTGATGGAAGCAAATGTAAACTGATGCATTTTATCAGCACTAATGTCAAACTTTGTTGTCTAGTTGCCCTTTGTACTCCAAGTATGTTCATGTTTCTCTCAAATTAATGGGGAAGTAATGAAAATTATTATCGAAAGACAATCAGCTCATTTAGTTTGGCAAGAGTTATTCAAAAATATTGATTTTATAATTTCATTTATTACGATTATTACAGTTGATGCTTGACTGCATTAACTTGTTTGATGAGGTTGTATCTAAATGGAGCTGTGATGTTGAATAGAAGGTTTTCAAATGGCTAATGCAAGGTAAATACTACTGTTTGACTATCTTCAAATATCGAAGCCATGCACTTTCAGGGAAAGTGGGTGTATGACTGCAGAATTGTCTGAGTGATAGTGAACGAAAGGCAGTGGTGGATGGATGTTTCCCCAGCTACAAGTTTTTTTCACAATGAAATTCTCAATGGATCAGTTTTGTATCCGTTGTTTTTGTCAAGTTTTGTTTATGACCTGGACTTCAGTGTAGTGAGCAAAATTATGAAGTTGAAGATGGTATAGAGATAATAAGAAAACCATAATGCTATGTAAGAGTGATGAAGGTAGATGAATATGCTAGAATGGTGTTCACAAATGGAATGAACCAAAGACTTTCAGGTGAAGTTGAGTGTGAAGAAATGTTAAATAATTCATCTTGGGGAAAATTAATGTGGAAAGAGAGCATGTTGTTGATATGATTTTGGAAACTGAAAATCAGCAGAAAAGCTAGAATGGCTATTTATACAAATACCTAAAGGTGCTGGGAAGGATGATAAGGTGATTAGAAAACACTTAGGATTATTAGTTAACAGATGTACAGGATATGAAAGCAGGCTGCTACAACTTCAAAAATGATTGGGCTTCAAACTGCATCTGATTTTGGAGACCACACTTTGGAAATTACAGTATATAAAGCCATTAGAAAATACGTCAGAGGTTTATCAGAAATGTGGGTAATGGAGTCCAGTCAGAAAAACTTGGGAAAAGTTAGTATTGTTCTCCTTGAAGCAGGGAGGTGTAAAAGGTAAGTTTTGAAAATTATGAGGTTTTGACAAAGACAAAAAAAGATTAAGTTGTTCCTCTCGCAAGAGGTTCTGTTTTTTGAAGTCATAGATTTAAAAATCTTTAGCAAAAGATCTAGTCACTATTTTACTTTGCTAATGGATGCTGCCAATGGAAAAAGTGAAGCTGATAATGGAATGAAATTGAACAAGGATTTAATAAAAGGTTGTTGATAATAAGAATGGAGTATTATTAAGTATGACTGTTGCTTTATACAGGATATGGGTGTGACTGGATAAATAACTTTTGAGAGAATTGAGTGGCAAATGAGGAAGCCATTTAGTCTAAGATCAGTCTGCTGTCAAATTCTTTATTGTAGGATAGTAAGAAGAAATTAGACCAAGTTTCTTCCTTCACCTATAAACAAAAATAGGATTTTGTAGTTTGTTTTCAATTTTATATAAATATTAACAGTATTTAAAATTTGTGACTTTTTTTCCCAGTCATATAAATTAACGATTATTTGTCAATGGTAATGCCACTCTTTGTCAATGGGGAGTAGTGAGATGCTCTCCCTGTTCAATATAATCATTGTTTGGAACTGTGTGACAGAAAGGTTACATGCCATTTACAAGTCCAAACCTAAATGTCATCCATGTTTTGAATGCTTCATGTATAAGAAGCTGACAAACTGAATTGTCAGCTAACTCCCTCATTTCTCATTGCTAAAGAAGCATGGGCCTAGAGCATCGCATTGATGAACCTGTGCAACCATGTTCTTGGACAGAAGTAGATACACACCAAGAACTATAAACATATTAGTAAGCTTTTAGGTAGAATCTTCACTCCAATTTGTTTGGACTAAAGTTGTTAGAGGTTTGGAGCCTGTTGCCCCATGGTGACATGCATTCCAGTTTTCAGACACACATCAGGTAGCAGCTTAGATGACCTGTTTTTGCTTAGATGAATATCGTAACCTTTGAGACATGCAATCTAATGAAAACTCCAATGCTTCAAGAGTGATATGCTAAACAGTACAAAATTTCTTTGTAAGACTTCAGAATCAGGTTTAATATCACCAGCATATGTTGTGAAATTTGTTGGCTTAACAGGAATACATAATAGGACAAAAAGACTTTAATTTCAGTAAAAATATATACAATGCCTATAAAAAGTATTCATTCCCCTTGAAGTTTTCATGTTTTATTGATTTACCACATTGAATCACAGTGGATTTAATTTGGCTTTTTTGACACTGATCAACAGAAAAAGACTTTTGTGTCAGAATGAAAACAGATCTTTACAAAGCGATCTGAATTAATTACAAATATAAAACACAAAATAATTGATTGCATAAGTATTCACCCCCTTCAAGTCAATATTTAGTAGATGCACCTTTGGGAGCAATTACAGCCTTGAGTCTGCCTGGATAGGTCTGTCAGGTTTGCACATCTGGACACTGCAACTTTCCCATTCTTCTTTACAAAACTGCGTAAGCTCTGTAAGATTGCATGGGGATCAAGAGTGAACAGCCATTTTCAAATCTAGCCACAAATTCTCAATTGGATTGAAGTCTGGACTCTGACTTGGCCACTCCAGGATGTTAACTGTTGTTTTTAAGTCTTTCCTGTGTAGCTTTGGCTTTATGCTTGGGGTCATTATCTTGCTGGAAAACAAATCTTCTCCCAAGGTCGCAGTTCTCTTGCAGACTGCATCAGGTTTTCCTCCAGGATTCCCCTGTATTTTGCTGCATTCATTTTACCCTTTACCTTCACAAGTCTTCCACGGTCTGCTGCAGTGAAGCATCTCCGCAGCATGATGCAGCCACCACCATGCTTCACAGTAGGGATGGTGTGTTTTTGATGATGTGTAGTGCTTGGCTTATGTCGAACATGGAGTTTACTCTGATGGCCAAAAGCTCAATTTTGGTTTCATCAGACCATTGAAACTTCTTTCAGCTGACTTCAAAGTCTCCCTTCTGCCTTCTGGCAGTCACTAGGTGAGATTTCATGTGAGATTTTTTCAACAATGTCTTTCTCTTTGCCACCTTCCCATAAAGCTGCAACTGGTGAAGCACCTGGGCAACAGTTGGTGTATGTAAACAACAGGAATTCTGCAGATGCTGGAAATTCAAGCAACACACATCAAAGTTGCTGGTGAACGCAGCAGGCCAGGCAGCATCTCTAAGAAGAGGTACAGTCGATGTTTCAGGCCTGAAACGTCGACTGTACCTCTTCCTAGAGATGCTGCCTGGCCTACTGCGTTCACCAGCAACTTTGATGTGAGTTGTGGAAAGTGCAGTCTCTCCCATCTCAGCCACTGAAGTTTGTAACTGCTCTAGAGTTGGTGGCCTCCCTCACTCGTCCCCTTCTTACATGGTCACTCAGTTTTTGAGGACGGCTTGCTCTAGGCAGATTTACAGCTGTGTCATATTCTTTCCATTTCTTAATTGACTTAACTGTACTCCAAGGGATGGAAATGTTCTTGTATCCATCTCCTGACTTTGCTTTTCAATAACCTTTATGTGGAGTTACTTGGAGTATTTTTGTCTTCATGATGTAGTTTTTGCCAGGATACTGACTCACTGACGGTTGGACCTTCCAGATACAGGTGTATTTTTACTACAATCAATTGAAGCACCTTGGCTGCACACAGGTCTCCAAAAGTAGTTCCCCATTTCTCTTTCTTCCATGCCCTTCCATCACTTTCACCGATCAACTTCCAAGTTCTTTATTTCATCCCTCCCCCTTCAGGTTTCACCTATCACCTTGTGCTTCTCTTTCTCCCCACCCCACCTTTTAAATCTACTCCTCAACTTTCTTTCTCTAGTCCTGCCGAAGGGCTTCGGCCTGAAACATCGACAATAGTCTTTTCTGTAGACGCTGCCTGGCCTGCTGAGTTTCTCCAGCATTTTGTGTGTGTTGTCTTCATTTAACTAATTAGGTGACTTTATAAAACTGGCTGCACCAGTGATGTTTTTGTGTGTCTTGTTAAAGGGAGGTGATTACTTATGCAATCAATTATTTTGTGTTTTATATTTAGAATTAATTTAGATCACTTTGTAGAGATCTGTTTTCAGCTTGACAGGAAAAAGTCTTTTTCTGTTGAGCAGCATCAAGAAAAGCCAAATTAAGTCCACTGTGATTCAATGTTGTAAAACAATAAAACATGAAAACTTCCGGGGGGGGGAGTACTTTTATAGACACTATAAAAAGTAATCAGATGGCAGAACCTGTTCCTGAATGATTGAGTGTGTGCCTTGATGATAGCAGTGAGAAGATGGCATGTCCAGCGTAGTGAGTGTCCATACTGATACATGCTGCCATTTGGAGACATTGCTTGAAGATGTCTTGTATGTTGGGGAGGCTAGTGCCCATGACAGAGCTGACTAAGTTCACAATTTATTTTGATCCTGGGCAATAGCCCCTCAGATGGTGATGCAACCAGTTAGAATGCTCTCCATGGAACATTTGTAGAAATTTGTGTGTGTCGTTTGTGACATACCATATCTCCTGGGAGAGATCCTCAGAGATATTGACACCCAGGAACTTCAAACTACCCAATTTTTCCACTTCTGATCCCTCTATGAAGACTGGTGTGTGTTCCCTCGACTTGCCCTTTCTGAAGTCCGCAATCAGTTCTTTGGTTTTACTACCGTTGAGTACTAGGTTGTTGCTGCAACATCACTCAACCAGCTGATGTATCTCACTCCTGTGCGCCCTCTTGTCACCATCTGAAATTCTGCCAGCAGCTGTACTGTCAGCAAATTTATAGACTTGGAAAGATTTTTAGGAACAGAGAAACATTCATGTCTGAAATTTAACAGAATGAACAAAAACATTGAATAATTTACAAATCTTTTCAACAGGAGACTTATGCACGTCCGAAAGTGAAAGAAGACTTGTCTCTGATGAAACATGGCACAGACTAAAGGCTTATTTCCCCAAATCACCAGAATTCATACATTATCACTCACCTTGTGTTCAGTGTCAGGTAACAGCTATATATAGTTTCTATTTTAAAATTTAATTTTAATTGTAAATTAAATTGTAAAATTATTTGTTGTTTCTTACACTGTGAGATTGATATTTCCTTAGAAGAGAACATCAAAATTCAACAGTTTTGTTTGATTGGAATCTAGTTACAGGATTTTATCAGTTATTCAATTGAAAAAAAATGTCCTTGATGAAAGCATGATAATGTCAATTTCCAGAAGAAATAGACATTACACTGGACAACAATTTTTTTTCAAAAGTGTCGCTTCCTCAGAATTTTTTGTTTATGATAGACTGCTTGAAGATGAACACAAATATAATTTCAGACTACTTGTATCACGTAGGAATTTGGAGAAACAACAAATTAACCCTAATGTGTTTAATTGCATAATGGTGCTGATGCTTTGCAATAGTTCATCCAAGTTAAAAATATTTTGTTAATGATTTTCATTTGTGCTCAGTGTCTGAGGCTTCTTGCTTAAGTGTCCAACAATAATTTGCCAGCATTGATGGATTCCAGTTGCCCTGGTATCTTTTCTCCATGACCGCAATGTCCTGGTGAAACCTTTCACCATGGTCGTCGCTAACAGCACCGAGATTTGCAGGGAAGAAGTCTAAATGGGAATGCAGAAAATGGATCTTTAGTGACATGTTGCATTTTATGATTTTATATGCTTGAAGCATGCTTTCAACCAGCTGCATGTAGTTTGGTGCTCTGTAGATGCTGAGGAAAATTTCAGCAACTTCCTTGAATGCCTTCCATGTGACTTTCTCTAGTCCCACTAGAAATTCTTCAAATTGCCTGTCATTGATGACCTGTTTGATTTGTGGACCAACAAAAATGCTTTCCTTAATCTTGGCATCAGTTATTCTGGGAAGCATCTGTCTCAAATATCAAAATCCTTCGTAGAAATGTTTGTGCCTGGTGATAGCAAATTCCATCCTTACAGTACTGAACCCAATAATTATTACTAAAACCTGTCCTGCCATGCAGCAGCCGCACCGCCTAAGCATGCCCAAGCATGCTTAGACAAGATAGGAAATTTACCAGCTTACATTGTAGGCAACATTTTAATTGACTTGAATTATGAATTGAAATAATAAACATAAGTGATTTCAAAAAATTGTGCGTGATAGGGAAATTTCCTGGTGATTTTCATGATCAGTAGCCCAAAATTCACAAGATACACCTAAAGGTGTTCAGGAAACAAAATCTTCGTTGTCCAGTGTTATCAATCAAAAAATGTCATATGCTGGCCACTGTCCTCTCTACTCACCATATCCACCTGTTGATGGTGTCACACACACAATCAGAACAGTTTCACCACCCTCCACTCACCAGCTTCACTATGTTGATTGTGTGTGTGTGTGTGTGTGTGTGTGTGCATGCATCTGCGCGCGCGCCCTTACCTCCTGATGGAGTCATTGGGGCGCCGTCATGACAAGCTTTTTTTTGGTATGCTCTTCGTACAGCGTGTCTTGGGCATCTGAAACCTGGCGGAGCCCATCCCTCTCCAGGTGGCGGAGATAGTATAAGAGGGCATACCTCTCACCAAAACCTCCCATGAAGATGCCAGTGTGGTGATCACAGTAGAAGTTTAATTTAACTCTTCGTATCTCTCCCAATGGAAATGAGTGTTTTAAAATCTTGTTAGCCAAGTGTATATTTCTCCTTGTGTACATGTAACCCTGGATTGATTCCTTTGCTCCTGTACTCTTCCTTTCTTGAAGTAAGTGGCCTCAGATGTCTCATTTGCATGTCAATTAGATTAAGGGACTATGCATTCTACATTTTTCAATCCCTTTGTGTCAGCGTGGATTGTGGAAATCCTATCCACTCGCTTATCTCAGAGACCACTTCCAGCTTTCCAGTTGATCCTCATATAGGCTGAATATCCAGTATCTGCATCTGGGTCTATTCAATTTGGTATATATTTTACAGGACCAATCCCTGGGTAGATTTTATTCTGGTCTTCAATAGATAGCCTTTCCCACATACACAGTTTTCCCTAATGTGTTGTTTTGTCTGATCCTGAGTTACCATGGGCTGGTGGACTGGGCACTCTTGAAGAAGTCCAGCCAGAGTTGCTCCATCCAAACAAAGCAGCAGGTAGTAGGTTTTACGCAGTTTCATCAAAACCTTCCAGTGCAACTGATGACTGTAATCGTGAATTACTTCACATATCTCTCCCCATTTAAGGTTTTGCAAATCTCTTGAAGCTTCTCTTAATTGCAGAAGTCTTTACATGTCTGGTCCTCCCTTATACCCGATGTTGTTTTCATATTCTTTGCAGGATGCATTACTCTTTGCTTTGTGTTCCATTTTTACATTCATCACATTCCTGTCACTCCACAGTATTTTTCCACCACATGTGTAAAACATTCCTTTCCTTGATAACTCCTGTCATGGATGGATTATTTGGCACAGCATTTCTGTGTCATCACCCCTTTTTGAATGGCACTTTTTATTACTCTTGCAGCATCAGGACAACCAACTTTTGAATTATTGTACACCCAATTTCCTTGGTTATTTTCTTTCTGTTCATTTCCCGCCTATTCCCATAAATTACTGAAGTGGTCCCCAACCTCTGGGCTGTGGACCAATACATTGCCGCGAAGCATGCAGGGGTACAGCGGTGTCCGGAACGCACCCAGCACATCTTTAGGAAAAAAGCTGAAATAAACAAGCTAATTGATTAGGTGCCGCCCGACATATAAATGTCGACCAGATCGGAGGGAACGCGATCGCATTGCAAATAATGCAAGAAATTATAAAAGGAAGGTACAATATGAGACTGCAAACTACAATAAACTGCCATGCAGTGCTGCAGCTTCTTTACTCAGGTTAACTGACCAAAATCTTCCATCATTTCTGTTATTGATTATGATTTCCTATGTCTAACAGCAGACTTTTTATTTTGTGGAAAAGGTGTTAGAAAAGGAAGGCGAGGAGAATGAGACCCTGAGCAAAATGATGGCCAATGAGCAGAAATCAGCACTTCTGTGTCTTTTTCAAGATAAAAATAGACCACTCATTATCAAATGGCCTGAGGTGAGAGGATTTGATCAGATATCTTTACTGTCTTTGCTCAACTGGTATCTGAAACGTTGGTACTGATTTAAATTGTGGTTATGTATATTGTTAAAAATGTTATAAATGAGAAATTTATTTTTTCCATTTAGAAGATCTTAACTTGGATTCTTATCAGAACAAGGTAAAACATGCAGCACATGTGAAATATCTGAGTTTATATATGGAACTTTATCATTCTATTCATTTGCCGTATCGCAGTTGAGTTCAAGTTTAAAGTGTTATCCATTCAATGTTGTAGTTATGCATTTGCAATGTCCCACAAAGAGCAATGCCATAAACGACTAGTTTATTTGTCATTTGATGATGTAGGTTATCGGAGAAATTCTTATTCTTAAAGTCATTATGCACTTAGGATGCTATGGTAGCGTGGTGGTGAGCGCACTATTACAGCTCGGTGTCGAAGTTCAAAATTCAATTCCAGCATCTTCTGTAAGAAGTTTGTACATCTTTCCTGTGAGCGCATGTGTGAGTTTCCGCCGAGTGCTCCAGTTTCCTCCCATAGTCCAAGGACCATTTGATGGTTCTAGGTCTGTATTTGCTGGAGTTTAGAAGAATGAGGGTGGGGGGGACGGGTAATTGTAAATAATTGTGTGATTTGGCTAGGGTTGCTGAGCAGTGCAGCTCGTTGGGCCTGAAGGGCCTGTTCTGCGGTGTATCTCAAACTAAATAAATAAATAAATAACTGTCATTTTGGTTTAGCATAATCTCCAGGATGTTCACATGCAGTTTACACACAAGATGGGAAGAGACTGTCAGTGTATAAATGGCACCAAAAAGTATTTTTAAGCATTTAAAGCAAAATAAAGTAGAAGTCATTTGATTCGTGTTTCCCACACAAAAATGAGTTGATTTTTTATTTAAAACTTCTACCCGTAAACAGATCCCCTACTCTGATAAATCATTACAAGAATCTAAAAATGTTCTGGCTTCATTTATGAGATGTAGCACGTGTCAGGACCACCCACTCATATGGAAAGTGGAGTGTCCATGTGCCAGATAAGTATAGAACAGTATTGCATATGAACTTGTCCTTCAGCCACAAAGTTGGGCCAAACTCGTGACACAAGCAATTGAAAGCCGATTAAACCCGTCCCTCTGCTCTGATATATTCCTATCTTCTGCACATTATGTTCCTAAAAGCCTGTTAAACGCCACCTTCATATTTGCCTTGACTAACACCCCTAGCTGCGTATTCCAGTCACCTGCCGCTCTCTGTTTAAAAAAATAATTACCTCACCCCTCTACTTTGAACTTAAATCTTCTCAGCTTAGATGCATGGCCTTCAGTAGGAGATATTTTAACTCTGGGGAAAAAGATAACCAGCTGTCTTCTTTGTTGATGCCCCTCATAATCCTATAAACACTTATCTGGTTTCTCCTCGTAACCTTTGATGCTCTGACTAATCAAGAACCTATCTACTTCTGCTTTAAAAATACTCAATGGATTGGCCTCCACATCTGTTCATGCCAATGAATTCCACAGACTGACCAGCCTCTGGTTGTAGGCTATAGAAAACATCCTCTCCACACCCACTCTATTTAGGCCTTTTAATATTTGATAGAATATTGAATTGGTTTCAGTGAGATCCACCCCCTCCCCATTCTTCTAAACTCCAGTGAAGACAGGCCTAGAACCATTAAGTGGTCCTCGTATGTTAACCTTTTCAATCCCAGAATCATTGTTGTGGATCTCCTCTGGAACCTCTCCAATGCCAGCACATCCTTTTTGCATAAGGGGCCCAAAGTTGCTTTCAATAGTCCAAGTGTGGTTACAAAACCTCAGCGTCACATCTTTGCTCTTATGTGCCAGTCCTCTCAGAATGAGTGCTAACATTGCATTTGACTTCTATACCACTAACTCAACCTGCAAGATAAGCTTTAGGGAATCCACCTCTGATGTTTGAATTTTCTACCCATTTAAAAAATAGTCTATGCTTTTATTCCTTCTGCCAAAATACATGACCATACACTTCACTACATTATATTCCATCTGCAACTTCATTGCCCATTCTCCCAATCTAAGGCCTTCTAAGACTCTCTGCTTTTGCAGCACTACCTGCCCTTCCACCTATTTTTCTACCTTCTGCGCATTGTCCGCAAACTCGGCCACAAAACCGTCATCCAAAACATTGACATATAAAGTGAAAAGAAGTGGTCCCAACACCGACCCTGCAGAACACCACTAGTCACTGCCAGCCAACCAGAATAGGCCCCCTTTATTTCCACTCTTTGCCTCTTGCCAGTCAGCCATCTTCTATGCATGCTGGTATCTTGCCTTGATCTTTTCTTATCTTGTTAAGCAGCCTCGTGTGCGGCATCTTGTCAAAGGCCTTCTGAAATTTCAAATAAACAACACTCACTGACTCTCCTTTGTCTACCCTGCCGGTTATTTCCTCAAAGAATTCCAATAGATTTGTTGGGTAAGAGTTCCCCTTGACTTCAGCCTCTTCTGTCATATGCTTCCAAGTACCTCAAAACCTCATCCTTTATAATGGACTCCAACATCTTCCCAACCACTGAGGTCAGGCTAACTGTCCTATAATTTCCTCTCTTCTGCCTCCCTCCCTTAAAGAGTGGAGTGACTTTGCTTTTTTCCAATTCTCCAGAATCTAGTGATTTTTTAAAAATGACTAATTCCTCAACAATCTCTTCAGCTACCTCTTTCAAAACCCTGGGGTGTAGTCCATCTCATTCAGGTGACATATCTGCCTTCAGACCTTTCAGCTTCCTAAGCTCCTTCACCTTGGGAATACTAAGTACATTCACTTTTGTCCCTTGACACTGTCGAATTTCTGGCATACTGCTAGTGTGTTCCACAGTTGAAGACTGACGCAAAATACTTGTTAACTGTATGCGCCATTTCTTTGTGCCCAATTACTACCTCTTTAGTGTCGTTTTCTAGTGGTCTGATATCCACTCTTGGCTCTTTTTTATTCTTAATATATCTGAAAAAACGTGTTGGTATCATCTTTTACAGTTTTGGCTAAATTATCTTCATATTTAATCTTTTCTCCCCTTCTGGTTTTTTAGCTTTCTTCTTTTGGTTTTTAAAAACTTACTTACTACTGATTTTTGCTATATTATATGCCCCCTCTTTCGCTTTTATGCTGACTTTGACTTGCATTGTCAGCCACGGTTACCTCATCCTCCCTTTTAGAATGCTTCTTCATCTTTAGGATGTACCTGTCCTGTGCCTTCCAAATAACTCCCAGAAACTCCAGCCATTGCTGTTCTGCCGTAATTCCGCTTCCAGTCAACTTTGGCCATCTCCTCTTTCATGCCTCTGTAATTCTCTTTATTTTAATGTAACACTGATTCATGCAACTTTATCTTCTCCCTCTCAAACTGCCGGGTGAATTCTTGACAAAGCGTCTCGGCCCAAAACGTTGACTGTACCTCTTCCTATAGATGCTGCCTGGCCTGCTGTGTTCACCAGCAATTTTTATGTGTGTTGCTTGAAATCCAGCATTTGCAGATTTCCTCGTGTTTGCTCTATCATATTTTGATCACTTGCTCCTAACAGTTCCTTTACCTTAAGCTCTCAAATCAAATCCTGTACATTATACAATAACCAATCCAGAATTGCTTTTCCCCTAGTGGGCTTAACTTTAAGCTGCTCTTAAAAAAAACTCATAAGCTTCCTACAAATTCCCCCTCTTGGGATACATCACCAACCTAATTTTCCCAATAGATCTGCATATTGACTATTGTAACATTACCCTTCTTACATTCCTTTTCTATCTCCCATTGTAATTTTATCCCACATCCTAGCTACTGTTCGGAGGCCTATATATAACTTGCATCAGTGTCTTTTTATCTTTGCAGTTCTTTAACTTTACCCACAAGGATTCTACATCTTCTGATCCTATGTCACTCCTTTCTCAAGATTTGATTTCATTTTTAACCAACAGAACCACACCACATCCTCTGCCTACCTGCATGACCTCTTTATACAATTTCGGGTTCAGGTGTAACGCATCCTTTTGGTAGAGGTGATACCTTCCCTAGAAGAGATCCCTATGATCCAGAAACCTGAAACCCTGCCCCCTCCCGCACCACTTACTCAGCCAATTATTCATCTGTATTATCATCCTATTCCTAACCTGACTAGCATGAGGCACTGGGAGTACCTTGAAGGTCGTGCTCTTCAGCCTCCTCCCTATCTCTCTATACTCACTGCGCAGGACCTCTTCCTCCTTTTTACCTGTGTCATTGGTGCCAATGTGCACAACAATCTTTGGTTGCTCACCCTCCCTCTTTCTGAGACATCTGGGAGGCAACATAGCGTCCTGGCATCCCTTTTGCGGCCCCAGAATCTCCTATCCATCCCCTAACTACCAAGTCTCCTATCACTATCACTCTGCCAGACCTGACCCTTCCCTGCTGAGCCTCAGATCCGGCCACTGGCTGCTGCTACTGTGTCCCCCAGCAGTGTCCAAACAGGTATATTTGTTGCTGAGGGAAATAGCTCTGAACTGACTGAATACTTTCCTTCCTTCCTCGGTGGCCCATCCACTATCTGGAGCCTGCATTCTGGGTGTGACCACCTCAGTAGAAGTCTCATTTATGAGGCTTTCAGCCTCCCAAATGATCCTGAGTACATCCAGCTCCAATTCATTGACCTTGTCAGTCAAGAGCTCAAGTCGGGTGCACTTCCTGCAGGTGTAGTCATCAGGGAGACTGTGAGGTACCCTGAAATCCCACAGATCAAAGGAGGAACATTCTACTGCCTTAACTACCATCCTGCCTACACTTGTTATACCTCCAATTTCTCAAGCTTAAGTTATAGACTGAACTTGTTCTCGACTAAGCCTGTTGAGCCAAAGCTTGGTCTCTCTAGCACCTATCCCTCCAACAATGGCCAGACTGTTTACACCTCGCCTCTTTTTTTCTTGGCTCCTGCTGAGTGCCTGAGAGATCGTTATGATTGCAGCCCACCAAAGTGTTCCGAAAGCCCCAAGCTCTTCTTAAACCTCTTGGTGCTTCACCAACAAATGCCTTCTTGCAATGATTGTAGCCCTTTGAAAAGTTCTGAAAGACCCTGAGCTCTTTTTAACCCTGATACTGCCTCACCAACCCACAACATATTGCAATGATTACAATCTGCTGAGAAGTTCTAGAAAGCCCTGAGCTTTTTAAAGCTCATGCTGCCTCACCGATAAAGGACTTCTTGCAATGATTGTAGCCCACCAAAAGGTTCTGTACCTCAACACTTAAGGGTCCTGCCATTAACTGTGTACTGTCTCTTTACATCTTTGATCTCCTAACACCTCATACTTAGCTAGATTATACAACGATTTGCCCTCATACGTAGCTGGATAAAGCAACCATCTGCCATTTCTCCACAGTCCCACCAGTATTTGTGTCACCTGCACACTTACTAACCCACCCGTCTAGGTTTTCAATTAAAGTCATTTACTGTATACATGTCACAGACAGCAGAGGTCCCAGTACGGATTCCTGCTGAACACCAGTAGGTATGGACTTAAAGACAGAATAGGTCTAATAAAACACTACTTTGTGTCTTCTGTGGGCAAGCTAATTGCAAATCCAAAGAGCAAAGTCACATGTATCTTAATCATAAACACAGGATATTCTGCAGATACTAGAAATCCAAAGTAACACTGGAGGAACTCAGCAGCTCAGGCAGCGTCTATGGAGAGGAATAAAGAGCCGAAGTTTTGGGCTAAGACCTTTAATCATGACATCAAAGGAAGGGGGAAGAAGCGTGAAAAGGAAAGTGGGGAGAAGAGACAGAGTACAAGATGGAAGGTGATAGGTGAAGCCACCTGTAGGTGGGTGGGGGTAGGAGATGAAGTGAGAAGCTGAGAGGTGGAAAAAGGTAAATGGCTGAAGAAAGAATCTGATAGGAGTACAGAATTGACCGTAGGAGAAAGGAAAGGAGGAGGGGTACCAGATGGAGGTAATAGGCTGGTGAGGAGAAGAGAAGGGGTAAGAGGGGAGCCAGAAGAGGAGTGGAAAAAGAGGGGAGGGAAAAGGGAGAAAAATTACCAGAAGTTAAAAAAATTGATGTACATGCTGTCAGGTTGGAGAAATATGAGGTATTGCACCCCCCAACCTGAGAGTAGCCTCATTGAGCAGTTAGAGGAGGGAATGCACCACCATATTGGAATGGGAATGGGCAGTGGAATTAAAGTTGTTGGCCCCTTGGAATTCCTGTTTTTTGTGGGCAGAACAAAGGAGCTTGATAAAGCTAGTTCCCAATCTACATTGAGTCTCACCATAGCACCGGATGCAGTAGATGACCAAGACAGACTCCCTCTCTCTCTGTCTTGTTTTATAGCAGTTGGCACTCAGCTTAATGGTGCATTACCACCACCTTCTGCTCCGGAGTGTGCAATATTCTAAATCCCTTCACCCAATCACACACACACACACATACCCTAATCTACACTTTATCCTCCCCTCTTTGGCCATCCTAGTACCCTATTCCTGCTTATCCGTCATATCCTATAAAAAACCCCTGTACCCCTTAAGAAAGCTAAAAATACCTTAACCTGTGCTCTCTCACCCATGCCTAGCAACCCTTTTAATGTGAATTCCTGCACCCCCAATTCCCTTAGATTAATTCTCATCATCTCTCTCTGTATCCCATACTTCCTGCAACACAGAACTACATGTTCTACTGACTCCTCTTCCTGACATTCCTCACACAATCCTGTCTGGTGTTTCCCTATCATTTTTAATGTTTTGTTTAATGCACAGTGCCCCAGCCTTAACCTAGTCCATCCAGTTTCCTCTCTCCTGTAACCACTACCTCCCCCAGTACCTGCAACACTTTTTTGTATTTGATATAAATGCCTCTCTTTCCCCTCCCTGTCCCATCTTTCTTGGCACATTTGGTTGATTTTTTCCCAGATTACACACTTAACCTCTGCTTTACTGATACTAATGTGCATTTCTATATTTTCTTTCTTTAACGCCCTCTTTGCCAACTCATCCACCCTCTCATTCCCCTTCACCCTACATATGCTGGAATCCATAGAAATTTTACCTGACCCTGATTTGCAATTCTTGTGACTGACTGAAGGATTCATAAAGTACATAAAGTACTGCTTGAGGTGAAACAGACATGCAGGTGAAGTGTTGCCTCACCTGGAAAGACTGTTTGAGGCCCTGAATGGAGGTGAGAGAGGAGGTGAAAACAGATTTAGCAGTTCTTCCACTTGCAGGGATATGCTAGGAGGAAGATCACTGGCCAGGGAGGAATAGAGAAAAGAATCTCATAGAGGGTAATCCCTGTGGAAAGCAGTGAGTGAGAGGGAGGTAAAGTTGTGTTTGGTGGTGGGATCCTGTTGAAAATGGCGACAGTTACCCAATCTGTTCAGTTCTGCCATACATCTTAATCTTCTGGATCAGCCTACCAGGAGTGCAGATAATTATTTCTGATCCTCAAACTTTATAATATATTAGAAAATGCCTTTTTAGGTTTTTGAGTACTTCTCATAAAAACAGATTTTCATACCTCAGAGTCATGCCTTTTAAAACCCCATTGTCAGAACTTCTTAAGACTAGATCTGGCATTTCTGTAGGCCATCATCATGGAAATGTAACTTAGGAGAGGCAGGAATTCCAAGATGCTCTGATCTGCTTGTGCTACTTTTATACTGGGGATAACCACCTCATTTAATTTCAGAGGTTCTGGTCACCTTGGGGGATGGAACTGCCGTCAGCCTGGGTCTAGTATGGGTGCATCTTTGCTGGGTCATTGGCGTCATTTGTAGGAGAAATTACACCAATGACCATGTGTTTCATTTCTCCTACAAAACTCTGCTTGAATGGAGAAGATCTCAAAGCATAATTTGAAAATAACACAAGAGCCAAGATCCTAACTAATGTTTATTCCTCAACATGTATTTACTATAGACTATTCAGTATAGACTATTTGTTCTGTACACATTGCTCTTTATGCTGGTTTCTGGTAAGATGGCACACACTCAGATGCAGCGGCCATTCCGCGTCTAACCAAAGATGTAATTATTTGTTCTTTGTCTTTTTTACAATCGCAAGACACTGCTGGTTATCAATACTGCAGGTCTACCCCATCAGTGAGTTGCTCAATAGTGATAGAGCTGTACTTATTACCTACCATTGTATTGTCACCTAGACTTGTTGTGTACCAATGTCGTGTTGAGGCATTGTACAATCCAAAGAAAGTGTGAGTAATTGGTGTGGACAATTTTCTTGTGATCGCAAGATCATGGTGGACATTGGTAATGCAAGTCCACTGCATTGGTTCATCAGCAAAACCAACAGCAGGGGAGCTGCATTGTTTCCCTTGTGGCAAAGACTAAGCCCTCGGGCTACAGTGATTCCTGTTGCAGCCACCCAGGGGAGGCGATGCCAAGGTGGTGTGGGAGTAGGGTTGCCAAATTTCTCACTCCCAAATAAGGGACAAAAGTAGCAGTCAAATACAGGACACTTGTGTTTACCCCGAGAAAGACTACCATGACCGTGAAGCCTTGCGCGGGCACCTGTGTGGATTTTTTTCTCCAAATTGGTTTTGCCTTAATCTTCCCGATTCTGATACACTGTACATACATTATTTCTACTTTATATAGGCTATGTATGTATCATATCATTCCTGCTTTTACTATATGTTAGTGTTATTTTAGATTTTATGTGTTATTGGTATGATTTGGTAGGTTTTTTTTGGGTCTGGGAACACTCAAAAAATTTTCCCATATAAATTAATGCTAATTGCTTCTTCGCTTTATGCCATTTCAGCTTATGAATGGATTCATAGGAACACTACCTTAGCAGGGGAAATACGGGACAAGGGCGATCCCGTATGGGACAAACCAATTTTTAGCCCAATATACGGGTTGTCCCGGCTAATACGGGACAGTTGGCAACCCTATGTGGGAGGGAGCAGAGACCTCTGTGGTCACACTGGAGTCTGTGCTGGGTTGAGGGCTGACCCCTCCCATTGGTGCTGTTCTCCAGTGATATGTTCAGTGGAAGAACAAGCTAGACCAGGACAACATGCCATGTACCATCAATCGACAGGCTGTGCCTTTCAGGGATCTGTGCTTTATTTTGGTCACCATATTTTTTGCTGTCATAACTATATATACTATGTGTTGTTGGTAATATGTTTTGCACTTTGGCCCCGGAGGAACTTTGCTTCGTTTAGCTATATTCATGTACGGTTGAATGATAATTAACCTTGAACTAATGGTAGATTTCTTTGCACGAAGTAGCAGCCACGTAATCTTTCAAAAGCATTAGAGAAGGTGGTATTTGATCAACCTACCTCTTTAGTTTGAAAATTGACTGTAAGTGAAATGAACAGAATAATATGGGTAAAAGCAGTCCTGTAAGTATGTAATTAATGTAAAATCAAGTTATTACCTCTTGAGAATTTAAAAAGACTTATGTATGATAATGAAAGTTGGCAAGGTTTTGCTCTTTAAAAAAAGGCGATTTCAAGTGATTTTATTTGATCCTCTGAACATGAATAAAAGAAACTTTCAGGTCAATTAGACATCATTGTCACTTCTGTATTCAAGTATCAGTGGGCAAAATTCAAAGAAGTAATATGGAACAGAAAACTCATTGTGTTTCCATTGAACAGAACAATGGAAGTAAATTGTTAAAATTATTAAATGTGATTGAGGCAATTAGATATGCTTGTGCAGAAAAGGAAAGGAGCAAAAGGTAAGTAAAGCTGATTCAGGTGCAATATGTTCATTTGGCTGGGCAGACGTTGTCACATAACATTAATAAATGTGAAATGTATTATTTCGTTAATTTTTGGATGTTATTCTAGGTTAACACACTTCTGGAAGTGTTCTCTTTTTTGAAATTAGAAAATATAATTAGTTCTCATTATTTATTGAATAATATTTATTAACGTTGAAAGGACTAGATAGGGTGGATGTGGAGAGGATGTTTCCTATGGTGGGGTATCCAGAATTTGGGGGCGCAACCTCAAAATTGAGGGGTGACCCTTTAGAACAGAGGTAAGGAGGAATTTTTTTAGCCAGAGAGTAGTGAATCTGTGGAATGCTCTGTCACAGACTGCGGTGGAGGCCAAGTCCATGTGGATATTTAGGGTGGAGGTTGATGGCTCCCTAATTGGTCGAGGGCATCAAAGGATATGGCGAGAAGGCAGGTGTATAGGGTTGAGTGGGATCCGGGATCAGCCATGATGGAATGGCAGAGCAGACTCAATGGGCTGAATGGCCTAATTCTGCTCCTATGTCTTATGGTCTAATAGTACTAAAATCCAAACTTACATTGAGCAGCATTATAAGGAGGCATGGACTTTTAACAAAATTGGTGAGTGGGCAGAATTGATGGTTGTTTTAATAGCAAAGAGGAGAAAATAGGGTTCTTGGCAAATTTTGTTTGACAATAACCTAATATTCTTGTACTTTGGGAAGGGGCAAAGGCATCAGGGGATGGCCTCCAGCTTTTTAATTCTCATCATGAAATTTTGGCCTCTGTTTGGGGAGAATTCTTCAGAGAATTGATAATTCAGAAGCAGAATTCTCAAGTGGTCAGGCAGTACCTGTGAAAAGAGAGAAATAGATCAATGCTGTTGGAAGTTTATTGAATCGAAGCACTTATTCTCTCTTAATAGATGCTAACTAATCTGAGCTATTCCAGCATATTTTTGTTAAATGCCACTGGATTCAACCAGGATAACAGCAGACTTTCAGGAACAAAAAGAATATGAGCAATAATATTGATCATTAACAAAATACTACTTAAGAATATGTTTTAATATCTATAACTGCCTTGGCTAATGCTTTTATTAACATACAGCCTCATTTCTCATACTTCTCCAAAGATTAATATGAACTGCTTTGACTAACTTGATTTAATAATGTAACATATAATATTGTGATATTTTTATTTACAGTTTCTTAATTTGTTTTCCAGGAAACTGATGTTCTTTATGTTGTTTCCCAGTTTTTTGTTGAAGAATGGAAGAAGTTTATCAGGTGATTTTGTTTTATATCAATTCTGTTTTTTATAAATAAAAAAAGAAGAATCAAATGAGTTTCTAAACACTGTTGAAAAATAACTTTTCATTTTAATAATTGGAGTGATGTCATTTGTATTTTACTTGGAAAATAGTTTTCCCATTAATCAATTCCACAAATAGCAAAAACCAAAGGGATAACACAATTATCACTTTGTCTTTCCGGGAATATCACACCTTGGTCCAGATGTGCACCCAGATACTTTCATTTATTATCACCATCACTTAGTATTGTCCAACTCTTCATCATTAAATCATTGCAATTTTTATTTTGAAATATTTTCAAATCTACAAATTTGCTCTCAGCTTTTCAACTTTAGGAACATAGAAAACCTACAGCTCTGCTGAACATGTCCTTACCTTAGAACTACCTAGGCTTACCCATAGCCCTCTATTTTTCTAACCTCCATGTACCTATCCAGGAGTCTCTTAAAAGACCCTATCATTTCCTCAGCCCCCACCACCACCGCCGGCAGCACATTCCACACACTCACCACTCTCTGCATGAAAAATCTTACCCCTGACATCTCCTCTGTACCTACTTCCAAGCAACTTAAAACAATGCCCTCTCGTGCTAGCCATTTCAGCCCTGGGAAAAGGCCTCTGACTATCCACACGATCAACGCCTCTCACTATTTTGTACACCTCTATCAGGTCACCTCTCATCCTCCTCTGCTCCCAGGAGAAAAGGCCAAGTTCACTCAACCTATTCTCATAAGGCATGCTCCCCAATCCAGGCAACATCCATGTAAATTTCCTCTGCACCCTTTCCATGGTTTCCACGTCCTTCCTATAGTGAGGTGACTAGAACTGAGCACAGTACTCCAAGTGAGGTCTGAGCAGGGTCCTATATAGCTGCAACATTACCTCTCGACTCTTAAGCTCAATCCCACGGTTGATGAAGGCCAATGCACCATATGCCTTTTTAACCACTGAGTCAACCTGCACAGCAGCTTTGAGTGTCCTATGGACTCGGACCTCAAGATCCCACTGATCCTCCACACTGCCAAGAGTCTTACTATTAATGCTATATTCTGCCATCATATTTGACCTACCAGAATGAACCACCTCAGACTTATCTGGGTTGAACTCCATCTGCCACTTCTCAGTCCAGTTTCACATCCTATCAATGTCCCGCTGTAAACTCTTAACAGCCCAGCACACTATCCACAACACCCCCAACCTTTGTGTCATCAGCAAATTTACTAACCCATCCCTCCACTACTTCAACACGATCATTTATAAAAATCACAAAGAGTAGGGGTCCCAGAACAGATCCTTGAGGCACACCACTGGTCACCAACCTCCATGCAGAATATGATCCATCTACAACAACTCTTTGCCTTCTGTGGGCAAGCCAGTTCTGGATCCACAAAGCAAAGTCCCCTTGGATCCCATGCCTCCTTACTTGCTCAATGAGCCTTGCATGGGGTGCCTTGTCAAATGCTTTGCTGAAATCCATATACACTCCATCTACAGCTCTACCTTCATCAATGTGTTTAGTCACATCCTCAAAAAATTCAATCAGGCTCGTAAGGCACGACCTGCCTTTGACAAAGCCAGGCTGACTATTCTTAATCATATTATGCTTCTCCAAATGTTCATAAATCCTGCCTCTCAGGATCTTCTCCATCAATTTACCAATCACTGAAGTGAGACTCACTGGCACACCCATTGCTGCAGTTTTCTGAGTTTGAATTTTTCTTTCAATAGGCTTTTCTTTAAAATCAAGAGTATTGACCTCACATTCCAGGGACACATAAGTTCCCATACACTCTGAGATGATAACTCCTCTTTGTACCAGCACCAAAGGTTTTTTTTGGTGAGGACAGTATTTTTTGGCTTGCTTCTAAGCCTATTTCAACATTGCACATTTTTAAAAGTAATACTTTATAAGCAATGAGAAATCTATCTCATGACATACTGAATGTTGAATGGAGTAGTCAGCATTTTACTTTAATTCGACCTGTGCTTCCATGCTCATTCTAAATTAATATTTAGCTTACTCATAACTGATTTAAGCGGATGTTTATTGGCTTGAAATTAACTTGAAGTAACATTTTATGAAATGTAAACTTTATTAGGGCACTTCAATTTGAATGTTTCACACTTTTAACAATATGTAATATTACGTTAATATCATGTTCTAACTTCCTTTCCTCCAAGGGAAATAAATGTATAGTGTTCATTACTTAGCACAGGGTTCCCCAACCTTTTTTGCACTGCGGACCAGTTTCATATTGACAATATTCTTGTGGACCGGCCGACCCGGAGGGGGCGGGGGTAGGATTGCCGACAGACAAGAGTAGCAGTCAAATACGTTGTTTACCCCAAGAGACTACAATGACCATGAAGCCTTGAGCGGGCACCAGTACACATGTGTGATTTGCGCATGCATGTACGTGCCTTTTTTTTCTACAAATTATTTTTGGCGATTCTGTGGCGGGGGTGGGGGGAGTGTTAATCACGTCCGGAATATATGTGATAAGTGGCTAATACACTCAATTTCGTTTCTAAAAGGGTTTCTCTAACGAATTTAATATTAAACACACAGCGCATATTTTCCTCGCATGAATATAGTGATAAGTCAATTATCAGGGGAGGACAAGGGAGCTTGAAGTAAGTGTTGAATGGACTTCCAGTAGAAGTGGTAGAGGCAGGTTCGATATTATCATTAAAAGAAAAATTGGATAGGTATATGGACAGGAAAGGAATGGAGGGTTATGGGCTGAGTGCAGGTCGGTGGGACTAGGTGAGAGTAGCGTTCGGCATGGACTAGAAGGGCAGAGATGGCCTGTTTCCATGCTGTAATTGTTATATGGTTATATAAGTAAGTCAATAGCATCATAACATTTTAAGTAACGTTTAGATATTAAACACACAGCACATATTTTCCCCGTATGAACATATAAAATCATTGCAATGCACCAATATTGCTGAATCAGTGGGAGCCCTGGGCTTGTTTCCCTGCAACAAGACGGTCCTATTGAGGGGTGACTGGAGACAGCGATACTCGAAGGGGGTTCCTTATGTCCAGTGTATTCCGCAATTTGGTTTTCGTTGCATTCATTGCAGAGATATGTTGGAAATGGAAGCAACGTTTTCAGTGCTTTCCTGGCTATCTCAGGATATTTAGCCTTGACTTTGACCCAGAATGCCGGCAGAGATGTTATGTCAAACATACTTTTCAGCCCGCCATCATTTGCAAGCTTGAGGAGTTGATCTTCTTCCCACACTGACATGGATGACGCGCGGGTAATGACCTCGCATGCGTAATGGCTCAACAGTGGGCATGACAAGGAATGAGGAAAGGTGCAGCTGACTCCTATCACCAAATCATATCGTTTCCTCGCGGCCCGGTGGTTGGGGACCACTGACTTAGTACAACCAAGAACCTTCACTGTTCAGAATCATTAAAGCTGATCTTTCATGAAGTCATCCAAAATGATTGTTGTGCAATGGAGTCAGTTTGGGGGTGGAAGTTGAGATGAGACAAACTTGACTAGTCATTGATGCTTCATTCTTTGCCGAATAAATATCATTTTCTTGTTTGAGGAGAGTGGCCTGAACTTGTAATGTGGGACATTCGCAAACAGAATGATATGGGTGGGTATAGGATGAAAGGGTGTGGGTTGACAGAGAAAGTCAGATGATAGTCAAGCTCCTAGTAGAAATAGGCATATGTAAGGCTATAATCGAACCAATCTTGTGCCATTGGAGTGTCTTCCTAGAAAATTAAAGTAGAGCTAATATACGAGGGGTGATTGATAAGTTTGTGGCCTAAGTTAGAAGGAGTCAATTTTAGAAACCCTAGCAGATTTATTTTTCAACATAGTCCCCTCCTACATGTACACACTTAGTCCAGCGGTTGTGGAGTGTACGGATCCCTTCTTTGTGGAAGTGGTCCACAGCAGGGGTGATTGATAAGGTCATGGCCTAAGGTAGAAGGAGATGAGATATACAACTCTTGTTACATGCATGTGCAGTTCAACTCTTTGAGTGAAAATGCAGGAAGTTTGAAGTTAATAACTCATCTTCTACCGTAGGCCAAGAACATATCAATCACCCCTGCTGTGGACCACTTCTGGAGGTCCAAGATGCCGACTTCTACAAAGAAGGGATCCATATGCTCTACGACCGCTGGACTAAGTGTGTAAATGTAGGAAAAATAAATGAGCTAGGTTTTCTAAATTTGACTCCTTTTACCTTAGGCCATGAACTTATCAATCACCCCTCGTAATTTGATCTCAATGTAACTTATGTGTCGCTGATGTATTTCCCAAATTGTTCATGGGTTGTCAATTTGATCATGAGGAGTAGCTGAGTCCTTCCACAGCATTAACCAAGGGAGTATTAAGCGCTTTAATTTTTCTGCAAGGGCAAAGTCATGCAAACTCCGTAATTTCCAGAATAGATATAGGTGCTCTCCTAGCAATTTTGGCAAGTAGGTGCTTGTAAGTGGTGCCCACTACAGCCTTGGAACGCAGTGATGGAATATGTGAGATGGTGAATATGAACCGAGTGTTGCTCAAATGGGTACTTTGTAACGGTGTGGTTAGAACAAGCTAGTGTGACCAGTAATATTTTCAAGAAAGGATAAGACACATATTGGGAATGGTAAGGTTGTGTTGTTCCCTTGTGCTTGTTGGACAGTTTGAGAGGTGCTGTTGAAATAGCGTAGTTGAGTACTGTAGTCCATTTCCAAGATGGTACATGTGGTATCAGAATCAGGTTTATTACCACTGGCATATGTCGTGAAAGATGATGTTTTGCAATGGAGGTACATTGCGTTGGATAATAAAAAAATTATAAATTAAAATAATAAATATATAATTAAATAAGTAGTGCAAAAAGAAAGAAAGAAAGAAATAGTGAGGTAGTGTACATTCAGAAATCTGACGGCAGAGGAGAAGAAGCTGTTTCTAAAGCATCAAGCAACACACACAAAATGCTGGAGGAACTCAGCTGGCCAGACAGTATCTATGGACAAAAGTACAGTTGATGTTTTGTGCCGAGGCCCTTCGGCAGGACTTCAAATGTGTGTCTTCAGGCTCCTCTACCTCTTGATGGTAATAATGAGAAGAAGAAATGTCATGGGTGATGGGGGTCCTTAATGATGGATGCCACCTTTTTGAAGCATTGCCTTTTGAAGGTGTCCTCGATGCTAGGGAGGCTAGTGTCCAAGGTGGAGCTGGCTGACTTTGTAATTTTTTGCTGCCGTTTTCCGATCCTGTGCGGTGGGTTCCTCCATCCCAGATGGTGGTGCAACCAGTCAGAATGCCCTCAACGGTGCATCTGTAGAAATTCGTTAGAATCTTTGGTAACATACCAAGCTTCCTCAAGCTTCTAATGAAATATAGCCGTTGTCGTGCCTTTTTTGTAATTGCATCAATATGTTGTGCCCAGGATAGATCTTCAGAGATCCGGACTCCCAGGAGTTTTAAACTGCTCACCCTTTCCACTGCTGATCCCTTGATAAGGATTGGTGTGTGTTCCTCAACTTTCCCTTCCCAAAGTCTATAATACCTTTGTCTTACTGACATTGAGTGCAAGGTTGTTACTGCGATTCCACTCAACTGGCTGATCTATCTCACTCCTGTATGCCTCTTCATTATCATCTAAAATCCTGCCAACAATAGTTGTATCATCGTCACATTTATAGGTGCCAGTTGAGCTGTGCCTAGTCACCCTGTCATGGTTCTCATGAGAGTAGAGCAGTGGGCTAACCACGCATCCTTGAGGTGGACCAGCTTTGTTTGTCAGAGAGTCATACAAATGGTTCTCTGAATGGTGTTGAATACCTTGAGAAACATTGGATGCAGCTGCACTTCCAGCAAATGGAGAGTATTCCTTCACCCTCCTTGTTCCTTGCAGGTTGTGAAAATGTTTTGCGGTGTCATAAGGTGAGTTATTCACTTTAAGCTTTTGGCCTTTTGTTATAGCCACAGCGCTTATACAGCTGAGCTGATTTTTTGTGTGGTAACTGACTGTTAATAGCCCTCTATTTTTCTAAGCTCCATGTACCTATCCAAAAGTCTCTTAAAGGACCCTATCGTATCCACCTTCACCACCGTTGTTGGCAGCCCACTCCACGCACTCACCACTCTGAATTAAAAAAAAATTACCCCTGACCTCTCCTCTGCATCTACTCCCCAGCACCTTAAACCTGTGTCCTCTTGTGGCAACCATTTCAGCCCTGGGAAAAAGCCTCTGACTATCCACAGGATCAATGCCTCTCATCATCTTATACACCACTACCAAGTCACCTCTCATCCTCTGTCACTCCAAGGAGAAAAGGCCAAGTTCACTCAACCTTTTCTCATAAGGCATGCTCCCCAATCCAGGCAACATCCTTGTAAATCTCCTCTGCACCCTTTCTATGGCCTCCACATCCTTCCTGTAGTGAGGTGACCAGAACTGAACACAGTACTCCAAATGGGGTCTGACCAAGGTCCTATATAGCTGCAACATTACCTCTCGGCTCCTAAATTCCATTCCACGATTGACAAAGGCAAATACTCCATACGCCTTCTTAACCACAGAGTCAACCTCCGCAGCTGCTTTGAGTTTGTTTGTTTGGATTTGGAATATTGTCTTGTTCCATGGCCTTTGTTGAATCGAATGGTTTCATCTCTTTCTTGATATCCCATGGCGCCAATTAAATCAATGAGGACTAGCTTCTGTGATGCTGTGCATTTTAAATAATGGAGTGACATGGGTAAACTACTTCTGACTGAACATGTTGTAAATGTTTCAACTATGTCATTGGGCATACATATTGGATCCTCTCACAACTAAGAATAGGAACCTTCTTGGATCTGCTGTTGCCAGTTAGCTGTTCTCGAAAACCATTAACTGCTGACTATCACAGAACAGCAGAGCTTAGATCTGATTAGTTGGTGACTGCGTTGCTTAGTATTTGCAAGACTTTGCTCAGTAGAAGTTTTTGTTGCATTTTCACCAGGTTAATATTTCATTTTTTGGTACACCTACTACTGTCCAGAGTCTGTTCCTCTGCGCTATTCATTTTCATAGGTCTGCTGACTGGTGGTAGTGGTTGAATGAGGGGTATATCAAATTACATTTGCAATGGAATGGAATTCTGCTGGTGGCTCACAGCACTTTCCTGATGCACAATTTTTGCTATCAGATCTGTTTATAACCTATCCAATTTAATGCAATAGTAGTGCCATGTAACCATGAGGTTCTTAATGTGAATGCTAGACTTTCTCCAGCATTGTTGTGGACAGATAAATCTACACCAGATAGATTTGCAAACACACTTTGAAATTGGTTTATCCCTCAGGTTTGCTGTTCACTTCTCAAACCTAAAACATTAACTTTCCACAGATTCTGCTGACCTTTCCACTTTTTCTCTTTCTTTATAGACCTATGGGATATGCCAAGACAACCAGAAGACATGATAATGAGTCACTCATTAGTGTAGGGCAGCAGAATGGCACAACAATTAGGACAGCTACCTCACATCACTTGGGTTTGATCCTCACCTATAACATTGTCTATTTTGAGTTTGTATGTTCTCCCAATGACATCATGGTTTCTACTGCAAGCTCCAGTTTTCTTCCTCATCCCAGAGATGTGTTAATTGTGTTTAGATATGTTTTAATTGGCCTCTGTAAATTAACCCAAGTGAGAAAGGAAAGTGAAGTAGATGAGTTTTGAAACAGAATAAATTGCAGGGGTACAAGGAAATAGGGGGGAATTGGGTTTTTTTTTAATTTCGAAATACAGTGAAGTAACAAGTCCTTCTGGCCTAATGAGCCTGTGCCACCCATTTGCACACACATGACCAATTAACCTATTAAACTGTACATATTTGGAAAGTGGGAAGAAGCTGGAATTCTTGGAGAAGACCCAAGCGAATAGGAGAGAACTCCTTATAGACAGTGGCAGAATTGAACCTAGGTCACTGGTGCTGTAATATAACACTAACTACTGTGCTGCTCCTCATCTAATGATTGGATTAGATTACTCTGCTAGGAGCAAGCATGGACTTAAAGTTAGAAAGATGTTGTTACTCCTCATCTGTGATCTTTTTGCTTACTGTACTCTTCTTCCAAGTTTGAGGAGAACTGGTCAGCTGAGTGTTGATGGTAGATAATGCTCCCCACTTAGGCAGTGGCATGTTGTAGTTAAATTACTGAATCTGTGCCCTGTGGTTCTATACTCTCCTGCTATTGGAAACAACCTCTTCGCATTCACTCTATCTAGGTCTTTCAGTATTCAGTAGGTAATTCTGGAGCACTGAAAATAATCGTGTTTTTTTTTAAGAAAATGCTTTTATCAATAATGATAATTGTGTAACTATTAAATTTCCTTAAAAAGTCTGGTTTACTGATGTCATTCAGGAAAGGTACTCTGCTTACCCAATCCGCAGTTAATGCAGGTGTGTTGGCGCAGTGTGCACTGTTATTTATAATGGTTAAAAGATCATCTGAAATTAATTGATATGATTCAAAGATTAGATTGAAAAAGAATATTCGTCTCTTTAGCATTACACATAAATACCAACATTGCTGATACACAATGTTGAAATTCTCTTGTCCATTATTAGCCTCCTGTAGAAATGGTGATTGGGAATGAGTTACAGGAATGACACATGACAAATGAGTAAAAGATACATGTAGTATACTTCCAGGGCGCCTCGAATGGCAACTCGTGTGGCAGCAGAACTCTCAATGGATACAATTAAATATTCTTGCTTCAGCCTGATACAGCAAAAAACCACAACTGCTTCCAAATTCAGTACATTAATATGATGTCTTCATGCGATTAAGTGAACTATCGCTGCTTAAATCTGATGGAAACAAAGGTGATTGTGGACATACTCCTCTGGAATCGGGGGGGGGGGGTGGGGTGTGGGGGTACCGCATAGGATTGAAAGAAGCTGCAAAGGGTCATAAGTTTAGTCGGCTCCATCTTCAGTACTAACCTACAAAGTACCCAGGACATCTTCAAGGAGCGGTGTCTTAGAAAGGCAGCGTCCATTATTAAGGACTCCCAGCACCCAGGGCATGCTTATTGTTACTATCAGGTAGGAGGTACAGAAGCCTGAAGGCACATACTCAGTGATTCAGGAACAGCTTCTTCCCCTCTGTCATCCAATTCCTAAATGGACATTGAACCCTTGGATACTACCTCACTTTTTTAATATACAGTATTTCTGTTTTTTGTAAGATTTTTTATCTATTCAATATACAGGTACATATGCTGTAATTTATTTGTTTTTAATTTTTTTCCTATATTTATTGCATTGAACTGCTGCTGCTGTTAATAAAGTTCACATAATAAACCTGATAATAAATCTGATTCTGATTCTAAACAATTATGCTATGCATTGTTTGTGTTGCTTGTATTCAAATCAGACATGATAAATAATTTACTGTTATGAAATGTTAATCCTTGTGTGTTGGTTATGAAGCTAATCAAGATTTAAATGTTGTTACTGCGTACTGTAATTTAAACCTTTTGAAAACTTGAAGGAATGTTGATGGAAATTGTGCTGGCAACTTGTCACTGTTGGTGAGAGCTGAACATGAATAGCTTCAGCATTCTCAATATTGGGTATAATTAAGTTACCTCAGCAGGGTTCACACAGTACCTTGCACAGTAGCCAGCATCAATTGAGATACTGTACAGACGGAAGGGATATCATTACAAAGATCCATCAGTATACTGTAAGTCAAAGTGATACCTTCAATTAACAGTCATAAGATGCAGAGGAGAAACTTATCTTGTAAGGCTACATTCTGAGCAGAGACATTGAAGCAATTTTCCATTATAATATTTACATGCAAAGTTGTCTTTCATTGTACGTGTATTGCATTGCTAGAAATCCCTCCTCTGACTACTTTCATTTGATTCTGCTTGCTGAAGGAAGCCAACGAAATGCAGTCCTGTATCGTCTGTAGGCAACAATGCACTTCTCTGTCCGCATGGAGGCCTCATGTTTACGGCAGAGTCAATGACCAAAGAGGATTCAAAACAGTGAGTCTTACTCCATGATTTTCATTATTTGTGATTTAAGTGTTTTAATTGTTTTCTTATATGTTTTATTGAAACCTGATTAAAATATAAAAATGTGTTGGATCTCATCACTTGTTCAGTAACCGAATTCAAGGAAGATATTACCTTCATGTGGAAGAGATTCTTCAAAGGCTGAAATACAAACCAGAGATATCAGTTATATACCTCATTGACAAGACCTGATCTGGAGTAGAGGTGTTCAACTTTGGGCAGCACACCCCAAGCTGTCTTCTTGTGTACAGTGCATATTAGTTGCATTTTACGAGGGCTTTAGTGATTTTAATAGAACAGATTGCATGAATATGGCCTTTATTTCCTTCAGAAGATTTACGGGTAGTTGAATTAAGAAAAAAATTATGATTTTTTTTTAATGACTGCTATAAATTTATAATCTCACACGAAAATCAAAAACTGTTCAAAGTTAAAGGCAAGATATTCAGGAGTAATTTCTGGAATCAGTTTTCACAAAGAAGCTTAATAGAAATCAGATTTCTACGCACCCTGATGCTTCCCTATCGTTGTGGGGGATTTCAACCAGGCCAGCTTGAAGAAGTGTCTGAACAACTACCACCGGCATATCACCTGTGGAACCAGAGGAGCCAACACACTTGACCACGGTTATACCACCATTAAGAAGGTTTACCGTGCCATCCCATACCCACATTTTGAAATCGCCTGGCTGTACTTCCGCACTCCTTTTATAGGCTGAGAATAAAGAGCATAGCACCAGTGGTGAGGACCAAGGAGGTATGGTCAAGAGAGGCAAAGGAGCACTTAGAGGACTGCATTGAGTGCATGGATTGGCAATATCCAGGGACTCATCTTCGAATCTGAATGAATGTGCCACAGTTGTCACTGACTTTGAGACCTGTGTGGATGGGTGTATGCCTTCGAGGACGTACCATAATACCCAAACCAAAAGTCGTGGATGAACCAAGAGAATTATAGAATACTGTGGGCTAGATCTATAGCATTCAAGGTTGGTGATCCAGAACAATGCAAGAGGTCCAACGCTATCTTAAGGGTGAATAAACAATTCTGATTGAAGTTAGAGTTTGAATCAGATGCATATCAGCTCTGGCAAAGGTTGCAGGCCATTACTTCCGTCAAGGTGAAACCTAATACCATGAATGTCTCTATTACTTCACTCCCAGATGAGCTTAACGCCTTTCATGCACGCTTTGAAAGGGGAAACAAAACTATACCTGTGTGAATCCCTGCAGCATCTGGTGACCCTATGATCGCCATCTCAGAAGCCGATGTCAGAACATCTTTCAAGAGTGTGAGCCCTCGCAAAGTGTCAGGCCCTGATGGTGCAGTGAAAAGCTGTGCCAACCAACTAGCGGGAGTATTCAAGGAGTTCTTCAATCTCTCACTGCTGCAGGCAGAGATTCCCACCTGCTTCAAAAGAGCAACAATTATACCACTGCCCAAGAAGAGCAGGGTGAGTTGCCTCAACAACTTTCAACCAGCTGCACTCAATTGTACTGCTTTGAGATGTTGGTCACAGCCAGAGTCAACTCCTGCATAAGTAAGCACCTGGACCCGCTGCAATTTGCCTATCGCCACAATAGATATACAGCTGATGCAATTTCACTGGCTCTTCACTCAACCTTTGGTCACCTGGACAGTAGCAATATGAACGTCAGGCTGCAGTTTATATTAATTACTGCTCAGCATTCAATACCGTCATACTCTAAGTTCAAATCAACAAGCTTCAAAGCCTGGGTCTCTGTGATCCCTCTGCAACTGGATCCGGGACTCCATCACCAAGAGATCATAGTCATTGAAGATGCCTCCCAGATGCCGGGGTCAGGGATGTCTCAGATCGGGATTATGGCATTCTAAAGGGGGAGAGGGAGCAGCCAGAAGTCTTGGTACACATCGGCACCAGTGACATGGGTAGGAAGGGTGTAAAGGTCCTGCAGAGAGACTTTAGGGAGCTAGGTAGAAAGCTGAAAACAGGACATCCAGGCTAGTATTCTATGGATTGTTGCCTATTCCACATGCCAGTGAGCGAAAGAATAGGATGATTTGGCAGATGACTATGTGGCTGAGGAACTGGTACAGGGGCCAGGGGTTCAGTTTTATGGATCATTGGGATGTACAGAAGTGACGGGTTACACCTGAACCTGAGGGAAACCAGTATCCTTCCCAGCAGGTTTCCTAGAGCTGTTTGGGAGTGTTTAAACTAATTTGGCAGGAGGATGGAAACTGGAGAGATAGTGCTGAGGATGAGGTAGTTAGATTACAAACAGGCAGTGTGTACGGAGACTGCTAGCGAGGAAAGGCTGATAATAGAGGTAAATTGCAGTCAACAGGATGAGTTGCAATGTAAAAGGTGGACAAAATCGAAAAGAGTGATACAGAGCTGAAGGTGTTATATTTGAATGTGCACAGTATACAGAATAAGGTAGATGAACTTGGAGCACATTTACGCATTGGCATACATGATGTGGGCATCACTGAGTCATGGCTGAAAGAAGTGTATCGCTGGGAACTTAATGTCCAAGGACAGATGGGTAGACAGAGGATGTGGCATGGCTTGTTGATAAAAAATGAAATCAAATCATTAGAAAAAAGTGAGATAGGGTCAGAAGGTGTTGAATCATTGTGGGTAGAACCTAATGAATGGAAAGGTAAAAAGACCCTGAAGGGAGTTCATAGTCATAGTCATACTTTATTGATCCCGGGGGAAATTAGTTTTCATTACAGTTGCACCATAAATAATTAAATATTAATAAAACCATAAATAGTTAAATAGCAATATGTAAATTATGCCAGGAAATAAATCCAGGACCAGTCTATTGGCTCAGGGTGTCTGACCCTCCAAGGGAGGAGTTGTAAAGCTTGATGGCCACAGGCAGGAATGACTTCCTATGACGCTCTGTGTTGCATCTCGGTGGAATGAGTCTCTGGCTGAATGTACTCCTGTGCCCACCCAGTACATTATGTAGTGGATGGGAGACATTGTCCAAGATGGCATGCAACTTGGACAGCATCCTCTTTTCAGACACCACCGTCAGAGAGTCCAGTTCCATCCCCACAACATCACTGGCCTTACGAATGAGTTTGTTGATTCTGTGGGTGTCTGCTACCCTCAGCCTGCTGCCCCAGCACACAACAGCAAACATGATTGCACTGGCCACCACAGACTCGTAGAACATCCTCAGCATTGTCGGACGGATGTTAAAGGACCTCAGTCTCCTCAGGAAATAGAGACGGCTCTGACCCTTCTTATAGACAGCCTCAGTGTTCTTTGACCAGTCCAGTTTATTGTCAATTCGTATCCCCAGGTATTTGTAATCCTCCACCATGTCCACACTGACCCCCTGGATGGAAACAGGGGTCACCGGTACCTTAGCTCTCCTCAGGTCTACCACCAGCTCCTTAGTCTTTTTCACATTAAGCTGCAGATAATTCTGCTCACACCATGTGACAAAGTTTCCTACCGTAGCCCTGTACTCAGTCTCATCTCCCTTGCTGATGCACCCAACTATGGCAGAGTCATCAGAAGACTTCTGAAGATGACAAGACTCTGTGCAGTAGGTGAAGTCCGAGGTGTAAATGGTGAAGAGGAAGAGAGACAAGACAGTCCCCTGTGGAGCCCCAGTGCTGCTGATCACTCTGTCGAACACACGGTGTTGCAAGTACTGTTACATACAGATCTCTAAACATTAGTAAAGATGTGGTCCACAACTGACAAAGGGAGACAGAAAATGCATGCTAAAAGGCCCAAATTACGATCATCATCCACGAAAACAGAGGAGTGCCCCAAAGAATGATTGACAGTTAAATGTTAGAACCCCAAAGCCCTCCCACTCCTCCTCCCATGCATAAGCAGCAGCAAAGCAACGATCCCCCTCCCTCACCAGCAAAAAAAGCAACAGCAGCCCCCACCAAGCACTCAAGCATGCAGCAAAGCATCAGTAAAGGCACAGACTTGCAGTACCTCAAAGACTTCTGATTTACCCAGTAATTCGACATACCACAGTTAGTCTCCCCCTCCCCCCCCCTCCCCCCTCCCCCCTCCCCCCCTCCCCCCTCCCCCCTCTCCCCCTCTCCCCCTCTCCCCCTCTCCCCCTCCACCTCTCCCCATCCCCCCTTCCTCCTTCCCCCCCATAAAGGAAAAAGGGGTGTCCTCATTTCACAGCAAGTGGGGAGACATAACAAACAACTCGCTCATTTACGATGTTAAAGGTCTGTTGCGTCGCTTTTTCCAAGCACTGTGCCCAAAGAACTCAGGTCCCTAGGCATACAGCCAGCAGCCAACTTGTTGCTTTCAATCTTCCGTCTCCCACGACACACTGATTTCCTGCAGAGGCACCGCAAGTCCACCCACCTCCAGAGCCACAAAATCCCGAAACTCCAAAGGCGTGCTAGTCTTCTAAGCCGCGTCCTTGGCATGTCGAATAGCAGTCAGTCATGAGACCCCAGAAGCGCAAAGAACCAAAGTCAGTGTGTAACTCTTGGTCAGGGTCTTCAAAAGAACACTGAGAGGGAAAATTTGATCTATTAAAGATAGAAATAGAGCTGTTTCCGAAGATGCAAGCAAAGGAGTTGCCGTTAGGCTTCATCATCTCCTAAGATCCATCCCTCCACTTAGGAGTTAGTAACGATCCTTCAAGATCAATTGATTCTGGCATGGTTCTGGAGGAATAGAAAATTGCAAATGTCACTCTGCTCTTCAATAAGGGTGAGAAATAAAAGAAAGGAAATTATAGGCCAGTTAGTCTGACCTCAGTGGTTCGGAAAATGTTGGTGTAAATTGTTAAGGATGTGGTTTTGGAGTACTTGGAGGCACTTGATAAAATAGGCTATAATCAGCAAGGTTTCCTTAAGGGAAAATCTTGCCTGACTAATCTGTTGGAATTCTTTGAATAACAAGTAAGATATTCAAGAGGGAATCGGTTGATGTTGTGTACTTGGATTTCCAGAAGGCCTTTGACAAGGTGCCACACATGAGACTACTTAACAAGTTAGGAACCCATGGCATTACAGAAAAGATACTAACATGGATAGAGCATTGGCTGATTGGCAGGGGGCAAAGAGTGGGAGTAAAGGGAGACTTAGTGTTCCACATGTGTTGGGGTCGCTTCTTTTTACATTATATGTCATTGAGTTGGATGATGGCTTTATGGCCAAGTTTGCGGATAACATGAAGATGGAGGAGGGGCAGATAGTTTTGGGGAAGTTGAGAGGCTACATAAGGACTCAGACAGATTCAGCAGATCGCCAAAGAAGTGACAGATGAAATGCAGTGTCGGGAAGTGTATGGATATGCACTTTGGTTCAATAAATAAAAGGGTAGACTGTTTTCTAAATGGAGAGAACATTCAAAAATCTTGGGAGTCCTCATGCAGGATTCCCTAAAGCTTAATCTGTAGGTTGAGTCAGTGGTGAATGTAGCCAGTGTGATGTTAACATTCATTTTGAGAGGACCAGAATACAAAAGCAAGGATGTAATGTTGAGACTTTATAAAGCACTTGTGAGGCCTCACTTGGAGTGTTGTGAACAGTTTGGGCCCTTTATCCAAGAAAGTATGTGCTGACATCGGAGAGAGTTCAAAGGCGGTCCGTGAAAATGATTCTGGGTTTGAAAGGCTTGTTACATGAGGAGAGTTTGATGGCTTTGGGCCACTGCTCACTGGAATTCAGAAGACTGAGGGGTGACCTTTCGAATGTTGAGAGACCTAGATAGAGTGGTGGGGGGGTCTTAAGACCAGAGGACACAGCCTCAGGATAGAGGGACGTCCTTTTAGAAGGGAGATGAGGATGAATTTCTTTGGACAGAGAATAGTGATCTGTGGAATTCGCTGTATATATCCCTTGAATATATACTTTACGAGAACATAACCTGGGATCTGCTTAAAGAATATCGCGTGTATGTTAAACAAATAGTCAATGTGTATTGTTAAAATTTAAAGGTGAAAAATGTTTACCTTTGTGTGGCAAACAGTCTGAACCTTTATTGTGGTTGTGGATTCTGGTGTTTAAATCCAAGGTTCTTCAGTCAGGAACGAGAAATAAAACTTGTTTCATGATTGTCTTTTCAAAAGTTGATAAGGGAAGTTGAAGCAAATAGGGACAGAGGGTCTTACTACTTGGAGAGAGAAGCTAAAGATGGTGCCTAGCATAAAACTGCAAAGGTGGCTCGTGGCTGTGGGACTCTTTCTCGAGGGCTTTCGTGGTTTGATGTTTAATGTCCTCAACACCCAATGTGCTCCACTGTTGTAGACTCCTTTTTGGAGGACTCTGCGATTTATGTTCCATGTGCTTATGGTTATTTGTTTTGTTATTTGGCTCTGCATCTGAGATTTGCAGTCACTGGCACAGCGCTAAACTGAACTGACAGTGGTTGTCACTCCTGGACTGTTTTGGGGTCTCTGTGATGTGATGTTTAATATTCTGTGTGTTATTTGATCACTTTTAATGTTTGCATGATTTGTTCTTTATTTTCATGCATTGTGTTTTGACGTTGTCCCTAAATGAGTTCCATGGTGTTTCTGGATGCCTGCAGGAGGATGACTCTTAGGGTTATTTATGTACTATATACATGCTTTGTACTTTGAAACAGCTGCTTTTATACCCAGAGATAAGAGAAATTTCATTCAAATCTGTAAATGGGAGACAACTAATTAGAAAATACTTATTCAATATTGCAGTAAACTTTAAATAATGAAAAAGCACTTATTCACTCAATGAAGTACAAAGAAGCTAAGAGGCTTCTAGAATTATATTTCGTACAGCCACTAGAGGCATATCAAACTGTTAGGCATATAAAGGCTATTTAAAATACAAGCAGATAATTAATTGTTAAACTGCAAAGAAAATGACAATTAAAGTTAAACATTCCGATCCGATATGGTAGAATCAAAATTTCCATATTACAGGTTAGGATAAAGTAGTCACCATTTTTCCTCTAAACTATATCCCATGCCTCTAATTATAAATTCACATTCTGTTCTAATGCGTTTCTTCCATATCAGTAAGTTGGATCAGTGTAAGGTGTTGAAGTTTTACTCCCTGAGTGAAAGAAGCCTATAGTTATGCATTCTCTTCAGTGTAGTAATATACCACGTGGATGGAATTTTTGTCTTTGCAAATATATGGTATGTACCTTTTCTCCCCTTGACGTCATACACTATTCTGACCCAATTTTATTTAGCACCTCATAGTAACCAGTCATTCACAATATATTTTTTCCTGTCTGCTCATTTGGCGTATACCATTAGACAGTCACATTTGTGTTTCTCTGGGTTTTGTTCTGGTATTCATTACTACAAGGTGTGAATCCTGGAGTGCCTGACTCCAAAAAACTTTAAGATTACCTGTGCCAAAAAGACTGCAGCTATTTAAGATGACTTCAGTATCTTTTTAAGCACAATAAGGGAAGGACAATAAATCTGGTCTTGCCAGTGTAGCCTACATCCTATTAAATAGTTTTTTTTAAATACCTGCATATGTTACCTTGACAGTTACAATCCACTTCTGTTCCTCCATGACTTTTAAGTTGTCCCAGCGCTCCTGAGCTCAATGACTTGCAGTAGCTACCATTCAAGCAGAAACTCGGTTCTATAGTTCTTACCTCCACTTTCAAGTTGGTCATTGTTCTGTATTGGCAGCCTCTAACCTCCATTCCCTCAAGATGCCAGTAGTCCTCCAGTTATAGCTTCTTGCACAACACTGAATTAATCACTTCACTATTGTTGGGAATGCTATTCCTGGGAATACCTTTAGCAGTCTACTGTACATCCAAAGGTTTTGGAATTTTCTTTCTACAACCATTGCATTTCTGCCTTATCTCGTTCTGAAGTCCTATCTCACAGCCAAGCTATTGGCAATCTGCCCTGAAATTGTATGATGATCCACTTTGGAAGCATCTCAGGCTGTTTTACAATGATAAAATGGGCGCCACAGTAGTGTAGTGGTTAACACAATTTTATCACAGCTTGTGGCGTTGGAGTTCAAACTTCAATTCCAGTGCCAACTATACCTTCTCCGTGACCACATGGGTTTCCTCTGAGTGCTCTGATTTCCTCTCACAGTCCAAAGTTGTACCAGTGCCATTGTAAAACTAGCCTCATCACAGGACAATGTGTTAAATGGGTGGGCTGCTGGGCAGTGTATTTCATTGGTCCATGCTGTATCTCCAAGTATAAATAAATAAATACATTAATTTGTTGCCATTACATGCAGCAGCTCATTGATGAGTGCTGCTCATTTGCCCTTTGTAAAGTTCAAGACATTGTTTAAGGTTAGTAGTTTTGCAGACCCATTGAATCAAAGTTTGTACCCTTACAAAGAAGTTAAATCTTTTCTTAGATTGCAGTTCTCATGTTATTAACTTTGAACGAGTACAGGTAAGCGGATAGAACATTTGATGGCAGCTGTGCTACTTTACTTGTGATATCTGATAAAGACAAACATTTCTTGTTTCTTTGACTTCATCAGACGCATGTATTTTTGAGAGGAGACAGTTATGGCCATTCATTAATTTGTTGAGTCAGTGTCTGAAACCTCGAAGTATATCGATAACAATAGAAAATGATAGAGGTAGTAAATTGGATTAGACATTAGTTTTATGGGAGAAGCCAGAGAGTGGTAGTAGATGGTTGCCTCTCTGACTGGAGATCTGTGACTATTAAAGTACCACAGGGGTTGGTGCTGTGTCCATTGTTGTTTTTCATCTGAATCAACGATCTGGATGATACCGTGATTAATTGGATAAGCGAATTTGTAGATGACACCAAGTTGGAGGCATAATGGACAGTCAGTAAGACTATCAAAGATTGCACCGGGATCTGGACCAGCTGGAAAAATGGGCTGAAAATGACAGATGGTATTACAGCCACGTGCAGGATGTTGCATTTTGATAGGGCCAACCAGGGTAAGTCTTACACAGTGAACAATAAGGCGCTAAGGAATATGATAGACCAAAGTGATCTGAGAATACAAATCCATAATTCATTGAAAGTGGCATCACAGGTTGATAGGGTTGTAAAGAAAACATTTGCCATATTGGCCTTCATAAGTCAAAGTATTGAGTACAGGAGATGGGGTGTTGTGTTGAAGTTGTAAAAGACATTGGTGAGGCCTAATTTGGAGTATTGTGTGCAGTTTTAGTCACTTACCTATAGGAAAGATATAAATAACGTTGAAAGAGTACAGAGAAAACTTACAAAGATTTGCTGGGTCTGGAGGAACTGAATTATAAAGAAAGATTGAATAGGTTAGGACTTTATTCCTTAGAACGTAGAAGATTGAGAGAAGATATGATAAAATTGTACAAAATTATGAGGGGTATACTGTGCTTAAAAAGTATTCACCCCGCTTGGAAGTTTTATGTTTTATTGTTTTACATGCAAGGCTTATTGAGAAAGTAAGGGGGCATGGGATCCAAGAGGACGTTGCTTTGTGGATCCAGAGCTGGCTTGCCCACAGAAGGCAAAGAGTGGTTTTAGACAGGTCATATTCTGCATGGAGGCCAGTGACCAGTGGTGTGACTCAGGGATCTGTTCTGGGACCCTTTGTAATTTTTGTAAATGACCTGGATGAGGAAGTGGAGGGATGCGTTAGTAAATTTGCTAATGACACAAAGGGTTGGGAGTGTTGTGGATAGTGTGGAGGGCTGTCAGAGGTTACAACAAGACACTGATAGGATGCAAAACTGTGCTGAGAAGTGGCAGATGGAGTTCAACCCAGATAAGTGTGAGGTGGTTCATTTTGGTAGGTCAAGTATAATGGCAGAATATAGCATTAATGGTAAGACTCTTGGCATTTTGGAGGATCAGAGGGATCTTGAGGTCCGAGTCCATAGAACACTCAAAGCTGCTACGCAGATAGACTCTGTGGTTAAGAAGGCATGTGGTGCATTGGCCTTCATCAATCATGGGATTGAGTTTAGGAGCCGAGAGGTAATGTTGCAGCTATATAGACCCTGGTCAGACCTTACTTGGAGTACTGTGCTCAGTTCTGGTCGCCTCACTGCAGGAAGGATGTGGAAACCACAGAAAGGGTGCAGAGGAGATTTACAAGGATGTTGCCTGGATTGGGGAGCATGCCTTATGAGAATAGGTTGAGTGAACTCGGCCTTTTCTGCTTGGAGCAACGGAGGATGAGAGGTGACCTGATAGAGGTGTACAAGATAATGAGAGGCATTGATCGTGTGAACAGTCAGAGGCTTTTCCCAGGGCTGAAATGGCTAGCACGAGAGGGCATCGTTTTAAGGTGCTTGGAAGTAGGTACAGAGGAGATGTCAGAGGTAAGTTTTTTACGCAGAGAGTGGTGAGTGCGTGTAATGAGCTGCCAACGGCGGCGGTGGAGGCAGAAATGATAGGGTCTTTTAAGAGACTCCAGGATGGGTACATGTAGCTTAGAAAAATAGAGGGCTATGGGTAAAGCGTAAGTAGTTCTAAGGTGGGACATGTTCGGCACAGCTTTGTGGGCCGAAGGGCCTGTATTGTGCTGTATGTTTTCTATGTTTCTAAACATTGAATCACAGAGGATTTAATTTGGCTTTTTTTCACACTGATAAACAGAAAAAGACACTTTCGTGTCAAAGTGAAAACAAATCTCTACGAAGTGATCTACATTAATTTCTAATATAAAACACAATTGCTTACATAAGTATTCACCCCCTTCTGCCAAACATAGCATTTAGTCTGATAGCCATAAAGCTCAATTTTGGTTTCATCAGACCATAAAACCTTCTTCCAGCTACTTCCGTCTCCCAAATGCAAACTCAAGCCAAGATTTCAAGTGAGTTTTTTTCAGTAGTGGCTTTCTCTGTCACTCTACAATAAAGCTGTGACTGGTGAAGCACCTGGGCAACAGTTGTTTTACGCTTAGTTTCTCCCATCTCAGCCACTGAAGCTCTAGAGTTGTCATGGGTCTCTTGGTGGCTTCCCTCATTAGTGCCCTTCTTGCACAGTCACTCAGTTTTTGAGGACTGCCTGCTCTAGGCAGATTTACAGCTGTGCCATATTCTTTCCATTTCTTGATGATTGACTTGACTGTACTCTAAGAGATATTCAGTGACGTGGAAATTTTCTTGTATCCATCTTCTGACATGTGCTTTTCAGTAACCTTTTTGCAGAATTGCTTGGAGTGTTCCTTTGTCTTCATGGTGTAGTTTTTGCCAGGATTCTGACTCACCAGCAGTTGGACCTTCCAGATGCAGGTGTATTTTTACTACAGTCAATCGAAACACCTTGACTGCACATAGGTCTCCAAAAACAGATCTGCATTTAACTCGTAATGTGACCTCTAAAACCAATTAACTATTTAGATTATCAGGACACGCAGTCCTCTTTTATTGTCATTTAGTAATGCGTGCATTAAGAAATGACACAATATTCCTCCGGTGTGATATCACTGAAACACAGGACAGACCAAGACTGAAAAACTGACAAAAACCACATAATTATAACATATAGTTACAACAATGCAAGCAATACTGTAATTTGATGAAGAACAGGCCGTGAGCACATTAAAAAAGTTCAAAGTCTCTCGAAAGTCCCACATCTCACGCAGACGGGAGAAGGAAGAAAACTCTTCCTGCCATACCTGACCATAGTCCGACTCTGAATCGTCCGAAAACTTCGAGCTCCGACCAGCCCTCCGACACCGAGCACCATCTCTACGGAATGCTTCGACCCCAGCCCCAGTCGCCAGCAGCAGACAAAGCCGAGGATTTTGAGGCCTTCCCTCCAGAGATTCTCGATCGCACAGTAGCAGCGGCAGCGAACCAGGCATTTCAGATGTTCCTCCGTGCTCTCACGGCTGTCTCCATCAAATCAGAATTGTGCATGGCCTCAATTGGCTACACCATTGATGATTTGGTGTGTCATATTAAAGGGGGTGAATACTTAACCAATCAATTTTTTTTGTTTTATATTTGTAATTAATTTAGAGATCACTTAGTAGAGATCTGTTTTCAGTTTGACATGAAAGAGTCTTTTTCTGTTGATCGATATCAAAAAAGCCAAATTAAATCCACTGTGATTCAATGCTGTAAAACAATAAAACATGAACATTTCCAAAGTTGGTGAAAACATTTTATAGGCACTGTAGATAGGGTAAATGCAAGCAGGCTTTTTGAACTGATGTTGGGTGGAACTACAACTAGAGGTTAAGGGTGAAAGGTTAAAAGTTTAAGGGGAACATGAGAAGAAACGTCCTCACTCAGAGGGTCATGAGAGTGTGGAGTGAGCTGCCAGTGCAAGTAGTCTGTGAAAGCTCAATTTCAACAGTTAACTGTAGTTTGGATATTGAAAATAAAGTATTAAAAAAAAAGAGTAGTTTGGATAGGGATATGTATGGTAGAGGTATGGAGGGCTATGGTCAAGGTGAAGATCGATGGAAGTAGACAGTTTAAATGGTTTTGTCACAGACTAGAATGTCATAGTCATACTTATTGATCCCAGGGGGAAATTGGTTTTCATTACAGTTGCACCATAAATAATAAATAGTGATAGAACCATAAATAGTTAAATAGTAATATGTAAATTATGCCAGTAAATTATGAAATAAGTCCAGGACCAGCCTATCGGCACAGGGTGTCTGACCCTCCAAGGGAGGAGTTGTAAAGTTTGATGGCCACAGGCAGGAATGACTTCCTATGACGGTCTGTGCTGCATCTTGGAGGAATGAGTCTCTGGCTGAATGTACTCCTGTGCCCACCCAGTACATTATGTAGTGGATGGGAGACATTGACCAAGATGGCATGCAACTTAGACAGCATCCTCTTTTCGGACAGCACCGTGAGAGAATGGCCACTGTTCTGTACTTTTCAATGACTGTTGACTAAATAAATCGAGTCTACACTTACTTTGATAAACCAGGATAATATGCAGTGATTGACAGTTTTCATGTGAATAGCTGGTACATTTAATGTTTGGCCATCTTCACTGAAGGTCAGTGATAAAATATTTACATTTTTATGTGGCGGTGTACTTTGCAACATTACACCACAACTACTGAGATTTTGAATATTGAATGTTTCATTGTTTAAGTTGAACATTCTTTCAAATTTCAATAACCTGTATCTTCCTTTGCACAGTGTAGCTCTGATATGGCCAAGTGAATGGGACATCATCCACAAATTATTTGTTGTTGATAACACAATTAAAGTCATTCGACTGAGAAAAACTGGAGAAACTGGAACCGTACAATTGGAATATAGTACTAGTCCTGGTAAGGGAATTTCCCATGAGGGTTGGCATGATGTTTCTTACATTGAATAATTAACGTTAATTACAGAAATGTATATCTAACATCAGAGGTATTCTATTCCTCTAGCCCCAAAGCAAATTTTATGCTTAACCTTAACCACACTGCTGTCACTCACAATCTTTGCACAAATAATATTTTGTATATGCTCGGTGTGAGGTACAGAATATAACAGGCTCTGAAATTGAAAAATGCAATCTAAGTTTTGACGTGGTTGGAGAATTAACTCCATTTTAACAATGTGCGGTTACAAAACAAAAGCTGTAAACAGATAAAAGTGCAACTGCAATTGGACATAACCTTTAAATTATGTAATTTGAACCTAAGCTAATAATAGGGACAAGAGGAGGCTATTTAGTGCCTAAATTTATTTTCAAACATAAAATGCTGAATGTGTAACTGTTGGATAAAGCTGTAAGTGGAAGTTGTAACTAAGCTAATTCTATGACCAGCCAATTGCACTGGCTGGAACAGGTCATTTCAGTGCTTGATATTCATATTTACTGAACGCACAGATACTTGTTTTAAGTTTAAAGGTCATTAGCTTCTCCTTTTGCATTTTACTTGTAGGTCTGTGTGGAGAATGTCGAGAAGGACTGCTTTGCCAACAACAGCGAGATTTAAGAGAGTATACTCAGGCCACCATATATATCCGTAAAGTGGTAGAGAGTATAAAGGTAATAAATTTTTGTGAATTATATCTTAAAAAGGGTCCTGTGATTTTAGTTTATGGTACTCAATAAAAACAAATTGTAGTCTCACTGCGGGACTTCTGCAGTGAACGCTGTGATCTGTGATGATATCTTTGTAATTTGTAGCGCACTTACAAGTCCTCTCCAGCTTATGTACAATACATACCTATAAATGACATTTGAAAGAAGCTGAGATGGATTTGCCAGCTTATGCTGGGCTCTAGGCCTCTTCTGCTGCCTGAAAAAGTGGGTCACAGGTGCATTTCTGGCTTGCAAACTGTTCAGGTTACAGTAAGTTCACAGGAATGGAACCCTGCATTAATGTTTGTCTGTTCACTTTATGTAAATCAGATACAGTATTTGCTAATCTTGCACCCGATCCTGTTTGAAGCACCACAGCAGTGCACATCAAAGCAACAACTATACTTAAGTTTGTGTGAATGCACGGATGTGGAGTGCATTTTAAATGCTGAAGCTATAAAGTTACACACATTTCTGTTCCGAGTTTATGAACCATATTCAGGAATGTATTAGGGCATATTAAGTAAGAATCTGCTTATGAATGTCCACAATTCTAAATTACAATTTGGGAAATTCTCTAAATAATTTGTTTTGTTTGGACAATTTTAGACCTATTTCCAACCTGCCTTTTCTAAGTAAAATTTTAGGATTTAATAGAGATGAAAATTCTATTCTTGACAAGTATCAGTCAGGTCTTAGATCAAATCATCGTACAGAAACTGCGCTGCTTAAAGGAATTAATGACTTACAGAATTATGCTGACTCAAGTAACAAATGAGTTCTTGTTTTTAGATTTGAGTGCAGCATTTGATACCGTAGATCACGTCATTCTCATAAACCGCCTTAGTCAATGGGTAGTTCTTTCTGGTACTGCCTTAAGCTGGTTTCAATCTTGTATAACGGGAAGGAAATTCTTTGTTAGCTGTGATGATTGTACATCTAAAATCCATGATTTTGGGTTGGTGTGCCACAAGGATCAATTCTTGGCTCAGTGTTCTCACTGTATATGCTCTCATTAGGTCAGATTATTTCAAAACACAGCACATAACTCTATTTGCCTTTTACAGCAGATGACACTGAGGCTCTAAACCCTCTGGTCCAGTGTCTTACTAGCATTATAGAATGGATGAATTCGAATTCCCTTAAACTAAATAAGGAAAAACAGAAACTTTGGTCATTGTTAGCAATAATAAAAGTATGAACCTTGGAAATAAACTTGATCATCTGGCCTTAAAAATCATGTCAGGAGTAAAGAATTTAGGTGTTATTATTGACCCTCAGCTAAATTTCAAATCATATACAGGTCGACCTTCACTAATCCGGCACCATTGGGACCTGAGGAGTGTTGGATTAGTGAAAATGCCGAATTAGCGAAAGATCACATTAAGCAATAGCTAACCGCCTCATCATACGTTTAAAATATCAAAGGATTCAAAGGTTCATTTAATGTCAGAGAAATGTATACGATATATATCCTGAAATGCTTTTTCTTCGCAACCATCTATGAAAACAGAGGAGTGAATGAGCGACAGTGAAATGTTAGAACTCCTAAGTTCCCCCCCAACTTCCCTCCCTCCCGCGCGTAAGCGGCAGCGAGCAACAATTCCCCCTCCCCACCGGCAAAAAATAAAGTGCATCCACTACCAGCACTCAAGCGTGAGCTAAGTGATAGCAAAGACACAGACTTGCAGTTACCCCGAAGACTACATTGCACTTGCAATTACTGAGGGAATCCTCGTTAGTTTCTCTTCATCCGCTTAATAATATGCTTAAAGTCAGCAGGTCACCACGTCTGATCTGAGGTCGTAGGCAGAAGAGAACGGAGGCACCGGCCGGGTGACGTTGACGGGCAGTGCGCGACTGCTGGCAGGCGGCCGAGAAGGTAGACCGACCCAGCACACGCCTGCTCCCCCGCTGCTGGCGGGTGAGACGGGCGGGTGCCGGGCAGCCACACCTCATGCAAATGATATTAGTAAATGCAGGAAAACAAGCAGGAATCGCCTGTCTGTGCTTACAAGAATGTGCCAACGCGTGAACAGATCTAGCACAACCAAAACAATGCACAGCAGATTGGTACGGTGGCCCGGAAAATTTGAAATTATAGTTGTGCAGAAAATTTGAAATCAGTGCGGATTATCAAAGGAACCGGACTACAGGTGGTCGGATTAGTGAAGGTCAACCTGTATTAACCACATTATTAAGACTGTTTTCATTTAAGGAACATTGCAAGAGTTCAATTTCTTATAACTTCTCAAGATGCTGAAAAATTGATACACAGTTTTGTTTTTAGCCGATTAGACGACTGTGAGGCACTCTTTTCAGGACTGCCTAAGAAAGATATAAATCAGCTGCAACTTGTTCATAATGCAGCAGCAAGAATCTTCACCAAAAATTGAAAATCGGAGCACATTTCTCCAGTTTTGCTATAATTACACTGGCTGCCTGTGTTCCTTAGGATTAATTTTAATATACTCTTATTTGTGTTATCAGGCTCCTCCATATATTTTGGAATGTCTACCCCCTTACATCCTTAATCTTGATCTTAGAACCATGAATAGTGTTCCTTTGTGTTGCTTAATGTTCCTAAAGCCAAGCATATAAGAACTGGTGATGCAGCCTTATGCACCAAAAATCTGGAATACTCTGCCAACGGAGATACGCCAGGCTCCAAAATACACAGTACTGTGCAAAAGTCTTAGCACATGTAAAAGATTTCTGTAAAGCAGAGATGCTTTCAAAAATAAATGAAAAGTTTTGAAATATCAAAAAAAAATTACTATAGGAGCACACAAGAAGCTCAGAGAGCTCGGCCTTCACCCTGCCTTGTGCAGCTAGATCCTGGACTGTCAGATCGCCAGCAGGTGGTAAGAGTCGGCTCCCTCACCTCTGCCCCTCTGACCCTCAACACAGGAACCCCTCAGGGCTGTGTCCTAAACCCCTCCTTTACTCTCTGTATACCCATGACTGTCACCACCCAACCGTTAATTAAATTTTCTGCGATACTACATTGATTGGCCTTATCTCCAATAATAATGAGGCAGCCTATGAAGAAGTCAGTGGTGTCAAGAAAACAACCTCTCCCTCAATGTCTCAAAAACAAAGGAGTTGGCTGTGGGCTACAGGAGGAATGGAGACAGGCTAACCCCTATTGACATCAATGGATCTGGGGTTGAGAAGGTGAACAGCTTTAAGTTCCTCGGCATACCCATCACTGGGGATCTCACATGGTCTATGTATCAGCTGTGTGGTGATAAAAGCACAACAGCGCCTCTTTCACCTCAGACGGTTGAAGAAGTTTGGCATGAGTCCCCAAATCCTAAGGGCTGTCTACAGGGGCACAATTGAGAGTATCCTTACTGGCTACATCACTGCCTGGTATGGGAATTGTACCTCCCTCAATCACAGGGCTCTGCAGAGAGTGGTTCGGACAGCCCAGCACATCTGTGGATGTGAACTTCCCACTATTCAGGACATTTACAGAGAAAACCTGAAGGATCGATGGGGACCTGAGTCACTCCAACCACAAACTGTTCCAGCTGCTACCATCGGGAAAACAGTACAACAGCACAACAGCATTAAAGCCAGGACCAACTGGCTCCAGGGCAGCTTCTTTCACCAGGCCGTCAGTCTGATTAATTCATGCTGATACAATTGTATTTCTATGCTATACTGACTGTTCTTTTGTACATACTATTTATTACAAATTACTATAAATTGCGCAATGCACATTCTGACAGACAAAAGATTTTTACTCTTCATGTATGTGAATGATGTAAGAAATGAAGTCAATTCAATTCAACAGTAAAAAACTAAATCAAATCAATATTTGGTGTGTCCACCCTTTTGTATTTAAAATTGTATCATTTCTCTTAAGTACACCATTATGCAGCTTTATAAGAAAGTCGGCTAGTAGGTTGTTGCAAACATCTTGGAGAACTTGCCAGAGATCTTCAGCAGATTTTGGCTGCCTCGCTTGTTTCTATCTCCAGGTAATACCAGACAGATCGATAGTAAGACCAAGAAGCAGAATTAGGCCGTTCAGCCCGTCGAGTCCACTCCGCCATTTCATCATGGCTGATCCCAGATACCATTCAATCCCATTTACCTTCCCTCTCATCATATCCCTTGATGCCCCAACCAAGCTGGGATCTATCAACTTCCGCTTTGAATATACCTGCAGATTTGGCTGATTCCTCTGATTCTCCACTCTATGATGTTGAGATCGGGGCTCTGTGGAGGCCATACCATCTGTTGGAGAGCTGCTTGTTTTTCTTATCACTGAAGATAGTTCTTTATGACCTTGGCCATGTGTTTGGTTCATTGCCCTGCTGCAGAGTGAAGTTCAGACCAATCAGACACCACCCGTTTGGTATTGCATGATGGATAAGAATCTACTTCTCAGTGTTGAGGATTCTATTAATTCTGACCAGATCATCAAATCCATTTGCAGAAATGCAACCCCAAACCATCAGGGAGCCTACGCTGTGCTTCATTGTTGACTGCAGATTTTCTGTTTGAGCCAAAAATTTCAAATTTTGACTCACCAGTCCAGAGCACTTGCTACCAATATTCTGCACCCCAGTCCTTGTGTTTTTGTGTGTAGGTAAGCCTCTTGGTTTTGTTTCCACTTTAGGGCATGGCTTTTTAGTAGCTACTCTTCCACGAAGACCACTTCTGACAAGACTCCTTCAGACGTACAACGGGAGATAGAAAATGCATGTCAAAAAAGCAATGTTACAATAAATCATGAGGGATTCCGATATGCAGGTAGATTAGGAAAATCAGAGTGGTGCTGATTTTGGATCCCAAGAGAGTGCATTTATAGTATGCTTACAATATGACTTTTTAGAACAGCTTATGATTGAGCCCACTAGGGAATCGGTTACTTTGGGTCCTGTGCAACGTTTCAGGTTTCAGGTTAAGATAAAGGAACCCTTAGAAAGCAGTGATCAAAGTATGATAGAATTCACCCTACAATTTGAGAGGAGAACCTAAAGTTAAATGTATCAGTATTACAGTGGAGTTCAGGGAATTATAGAGGCATGAGGAGGAGCTAGCCAAAGTTGATTGAAAGGGGACACTAGCAGGGATGATGGCAGATCAGTAATGGCTGGAGTTTCTGGAGCAATTTGGAAGGCTTAGGGTGGATACATCCCAAAGGGAAAGAAGTATTCTAAAAGCAGGATGACACAACCATGGTTGACAAGAGAAGTCAAAGCCAACATAAAAGCAAAGGAGAGGGCATATAACAGAGCAAAAATTAGTGGGAAGTTAGAGGATTGGGAAGCTTTTAAAACCCAACTAAAAAGCCATAAGGAGGGAAAAGATAAAATATGAAGGTAATAACAAAGAGATGAAATATGAAGGTAATAACAAAAATAACTAAAGCTTTTTCAGATATATAAATAGTAAAAGACAGGCAAGAGTAGATATCAGGCTGCTAGAAAACTAGAGTATATATCAGACTGCTCTGACTGCTAGGCTGCTAGAGTAGATACCAGGCTGCTCTGATCACCTCACTACAGGAAGGAATTGGATACTATAGAGAGAGTGCAGAGAAGATTTACAAGGATCTTGCCTGGATTGGAGAGCATGCCTTATGAGAATAGGTTGAGTGAACTTGGCCTTTTCTCCTTGGAGCGATGGAGGATGAGAGGTGACCTGATAGAGGTGTATAGGATGAGAGGCATTGATGGTGTGGATAGCCAGAAGCTTTTTCCAGGGCTGAAATGGCTAACACCAGGGGGCATGGTTATAAGGTGCTTGGAAGTAGGTACAGAGGGATGTCAGGGTAAATTTTTCACACAGAGAGTGGTGGGTGCTTGGAATGCACTACCGGCGACAGTGGTGGAGGCAGATACAATAGGGTCTTTTAAGAGACTCCTAGGTACATGGAGCTTAGAAAAATAGAGGGTTATGTGGCAGGTTAATTCTAGGTAGTTTCTGGAGTAGGTTACATGATCGACACAACATTGTGGGCCGGAGGACCTGTAATGTGCTTTAATGTGCTATGTTCTGTATTAAAATGATGCTGGAGAGGTAATAATGGAGGACAAAGAAATAGCAGACATAATGAACAAGTATTTTGCGCCAATCTTCACTGTGGGAAGACACTAGTATGCCGGAAGTTCATGAGTGTCGGGGGCAGAGGTGAATGAGTTGATGTTACTAGGGAGAAGGTGCTTGGGAAGCTGAAAGGTAGATAAATCACCTGGACCAGGTGTACTACACCCTAGGGTGTAGAAAGAGGTAGCTGAAGAGATTGTGGAGGCAATAGTAATGTCTTAAGAATCACTAGTTTTTGGCATGGTTCCGGAGAACTGGAAAAATGAAAATGTCACTCACTCTTCAAGAAGGGGAGAGGCAGAAGAAAGGAAATTATAGGCTTGTTTGCCTGACCTCAGAGGTTGGGAAGATGTTGGAGTCAATTGTTAAGGATGAAATTTTGGGCTACTTGCAGACACATGATAAAGTAGGCAAAAGTCAACACGGTTTCCTTAAGGGAAAATCTTGCCTGACAAGTCTGTTGTAATTACTTGAGGAAATAGCAAGTAGGATAGACAAGGGAGAATCGGTGGATCTTGTGTACTTCAATTTTTAGAAGGCCTTTGCAAGGTTCCCTACATGAGACTGCTTAGCAAGATTAGAGCCCAAGGTATTACAGGGAAGATACTAGCATGGATAGCACATTGGCTGATTGGCTTAAGAGTGGGAATAAAGAGAGACTTTTCTGATAGGTTACTGGTGTCTGCAGGGGTTGGGGTTAGCACTACTTCTTTTTATATTGTATATCAATGATTTGGATGATGAAATTGATGGCTTTATAGCCAAGTTTGTGGACAATATGAAGATAGGTTGAGGGGCAGAGAGCGTTGAAGAAGCAGGAAGGCTGCAGAAGCACTCGGACTGAATAAGAGAATCGACAAAGAAGTGGCCGATGGAATACAGTGTTGGGAGGTTTATGATCATGCACTTTGGTAGAAGGAACAAAAGCGTAGACTATTTTCTAAATTGGAGAAAATTTAGAAGTCCGAGATGCAAAGGGACTTGAGAGTCCACGTGCAGGTTTCGCGCAGGATTAACTTGCAGCTTCAGTTGGTGGCGAAGAAAACGAATGCAATGTTAGCATTCATTTCGAGTGGACTAGAACAGAAAATCAAGGATGCAATGTTGAGGCTTTATAAGGCACTGATGAAGCCTCACTTGGAGTTTTGTCAGCAGTTTTGGGCCTCTTATGAGAATTGATGTGCTGATTTTGTAGAGAATTCAAACGAGGTTCACAAAAATGATTCTGGCAATTAAAGGCTTTTCATATCATGAATGCTTGATGGCTCTGGGCCTGTACTCCCTGGAATTTAGAAGAATGAGGGGCAATCTCATTGAAACTTTTTGAATGTTTAAGGGCCTATGTAGAGTGGATGTGGAGAATATGATTCCTATAGTGGGGAGTCCAGCACCGGGGGCACAACCTCAGAATAGAGGGGCGTCCATTTAGAACAGACATGAGAAGGCACTTCTTTAGCCAGAAGTAGTGAATTTGTAGAATTCGTTGCCATAGGGGGCTTGGGAGGGCTGGTCATTCGGTACTTTTAAGGCTGAAGTTGATAGGTTCTAGATTAGTCAGGGGTTGAAGGTCGGAGAATGGGGTTGAGAGGGAAATGGATCAGCCATGATCAAATGGCAGAGGCCACTCAGTAGGCCGCATGGCTTAATTCTGCTCCTATATCTTAGGGGACTGTAGAGGGGTATTCTTAGGTTCCAGTGGTATCTGTGAGTTCAGAGCTGATGGCAAATGTTGGACTTCTAAAGATTTAGAAGGGATATCAGTTTGATGTATCTCTCATCTACTGCCTTCAGTTTCCATGGCTGACCATTGCATTTCTGGTCCACAACCATGCCCATTTCTTTGTGCTTCTTCAGAAGACTTTGGACAGCACATCTTGAAACTACTGTCTGCTGCAAAGTTTCTGCTTGGGCGAGACCTTGCTAATGCAGAATAACCACCTTGTGCCTTGTTGCTATGCTCACTCTTGTCATGGTGTAAGATTTGAAGGTTAAACTGTCTCATCTGCAACACCCTCAACTTTTAGTTTGGTTGTTCTTTGACCAGTTTGATTCCTTCTACACCCATTTCTGTTTCAGTTAAATCAGTTTAGTTCATTCAATTCATTATGTCATTGATCATTAGCAACTGTTTGTTATCTTTTTTTAACCATGCACTGGGCTATACTGTATACCTGTAAAGCAATCACGTTTTTATTTGAAAAATAGTCTATTACTTAATATGTTACTTTCTTTAACAAAAGACAAAAATAAACGTCTAAAACAAAATTTCTATAAAAAATCTAGGGTGCCCAAGACTTAACCCCTAGTACCGTATGGAGGATCTAGATTATTCAGAGCCTTATATGCAATTAAGAGTATTTTAACATTGATCCTGAAGGACACAGGCAGCCAGGGTAATGATGCCAACACGGATGAAATGTGCTCAGATTTTCTTTTTTTTTTTTTGGTTAAGATTCTTGCTTCTGCTGCAGTTGATTTACTCTTTCTTAGGCAATCCTGAAAATAGTGCATTACAGTAATCTAATCAACTAAATACAAAAGCATGTATCAATATTTCTGCATCTTGAAATGTTATAAGAAATCAAACTTTTGTAGAGTTCCTTAAATGAAAGAACGAAATCATAGTAATATGGTTAATATATGATTTGAAATTTAGCTTGGAGTCATTAATAACGCCGAAATTCTTTACTACAGGCTTGATATGGAAGGCCAGATAATCAAGTTTATTTCGAAGATTCACATTTTTTATTGCTACCAATAACCAACATTTCAGTTTTTTCCTTATTTAGTTTAAGGAAATTCAAACTCATCCAATCTATAATGCAGTAAGACACCAGACCAGCGGGTTTGGATCCTCAGGATCATCTGGTGTAATAGATAAATACAGTTGCATGTTGTTTGCATAGCTGTAGTAATTCACCTTGTGCTTTAAAATAATCTGGCCTAATGGGAGCAGGTAGAGTGAGAACAACAATGGGCCAAGAATTGATGCTTGCAGCACACCAAACTCAATATCATGGATTTTGGACACATAATCACCTCAGCTAACAAAGAATTTTCTTCCTGTTATATAAGATTGAAATTAGCTTAAGGCAATACCAGAAAGACCTACCCATTGATTAAGGCAGTTTGTGATAATATTGTGTTCTACAGTATCAAGTTCTGCGCTCAGATCTAAGAGAACAAGAACTGATTTGTTACCTGTGTCAGCATTGTGCTGCAAGTCATTAACTATTTTAAGTAATGCAGTTTCCGTACTACGATTTGATCTAAAACCTGACTGACTCTTGTCAAGATTAGAATTTTTATTTCTATTAAATTCTAAAATTTTACTTTGAAAGGGCTGGTTGCAAATGGGTCTAAGATCGTCCAAAACAGAGCAGTCTAGAATATTTTTCTTAAGGTGGGCTTAAGAAGAACTTTCAATCCCTGCAATGTTATTAGCACCCTCATGGGATCAGAATGTGACATTGGACTGTTAGGATATCCTCCCTGATCCCTGCCTACCCTAGTAAATGTTGTCTTAGGATATAAGATATAGAAGTAAGTGCAGGAATTTGGTCCCCCATGCTTGTTCTGCCATTCAAGATGATTGTGAGTGATCTTTTAGTTGCGTATTATTTTCCTGCACTACTCTCACAGATAAAACGCTGCCTCCTAATGAGTGAATTGACTTCCTGTGAGGCATCTGTTCTTGCAGAACAGTAATCTACTTGTGCCAGAGATATGTTCATTGCTGCAGCAGAAGGCTATGCCTATAATGTCAGAATGTCCCAGGAACTTTGAATGGCCTCAGTCTGTGATGATCAGGAAACAGATACCTGCTGTTCTGCTGTTAATTGTGATGGTAGCTTCCAGCACAGTGTGTTTCACTTCCAGAGCAAAAGTGATGCACTGCATAACTTCCTACAAGTACTTCTGTGATATGCTGCACAACATTTCACATTGACAGTCAGGGGTCAAAGGGTATAGGGAGGGATTGTCTATCAGGAAGTAAATGTTTCTTTTTGGTTGTCAGAGAGTATGTCAGTGAGCAGAGTGTCATTGTGTGGCTTAGTTCTGCCTATTTCTAGTTTGCTTCTATTCTGAAACAGTAATTATATGTTTCGCCTAAAAGTGTAACTAGTTAACATTGTCAGATCATCATTGTATTATTCCTCAGGTAATGAAAGAAGGCGCACCAGAGCTAAACCTGAGTGGTTCTGAGGTTGAGGAAGACAGAGAGGAAGGCAAAACAGAAGGAGAGAAGGATCCTGATTTCAGCCAGGTGATATGCATTTGACATTTGAAGCAATGTGTCACAAACAAGTGACCGCCAAAAATCTCATTGATCTTTAACCTGAAATGCTGAATCTGTTTCTCTTCATACATATGCGGCCTGATTAGCTAAGCATTTTCAACATATTATGGTTTTTAGATTTCCAACATGTCAACCTATTTGTATACATAAGATTATTCAATTAGTACTGAAATATTAAATACACAACAAGGAATGTTTTGACTGCATTGTGTATTCATCTTGGACTACGGCTTGAACTACCTTGAAATTACATTCATACTGGCAAGCAATTGCATTATCAATCAGCAGCTTTAGAAACAAATTGTCATTCAAACATAATCTTTGAACAGATAGTAATAGCATTACAACTGAACAGGAAATGATAGATAAACAAGAACAAGAGCTTGCCTAGAATTAATATCAGATGATCTAGCCAAGGTAGTCAACAGCTGGCCACTGAAAAATTAAAGGAATTAAATAGTGACTGAACTTGAAATGCTGCACTGATTGCATGTATTTGGAAGGAACAGATGATCTTTTATTTTCCTGTTGTGTAGATGCTTGTTGAGATAGAATTCCAAACTTCTGTTTCAGAGTAATGGAGCAAAGCGGCGGAAATTGATGCACCCTTGTATTGGCGGTGGCAGTAGCACGTACTATAAACAGGGAATTCGACGCAGTACACGGCATAGAGTTCGTGGGGAAAAGGAGCTCATTGTGTCAGCCAATCAGACTCTCAAGGAGTTGAAAATACAGGTAAAAATACTTCCATGTATTCTTGGAGTATCAGAGTTGTTGGTTTTAGGTGAAGTACATTCTCTTGATATACAGTGGAAACCTGCAACAAGGAGCACAGGAGATGTATCCATTTCAGTTACCCTGAGAAATTGGCGGGAGCCGAACATTGCATTCACAATGGCTATAGGATTGACTTCAACAGCACAAAACTACTGTGCCTCGCCTATGGGTTTTGGGACTACCTGGTAAAAGAGGCCATTGAAGAAAAATGAGAGGAAATAAATTTTAACAAAGAAAAAGATCTGCCTCTAAGTAAGAACTGGAATTCGATTGTAAACAAGGTGGGAGAGCGGAATCGTGATTGACTGAGGACTAACCGATCAGGAGGGATGGACTACGGGGGTAAAAATACCACCAGGCTAGACATGCCCAGGCATCATCCCTGTTGAAGATATCAGAGTTTGTCATCGAAAAGTCGGTTATAATTGATACCTGTACCCGGCTGGAAGCCTGAGAGGAGTTTATTCATACATTTCTCTTAATTGAGCTGATTTAATCAGTAGGGTAACATACCAGGAGAACTGATTGTTGTACTATATAGTTAGGGTGCCTAAGATCTTCACACAGTACTGTTGCCACAAAAAGAAAAAAAATTCATGATATTTGTGAGTGGTGATAAAGCTGATCCTGATATGGGTCTCTCTTGTGGACTGAGAGTGGGAAGGGGGCAGGGAGAGGAGCATCATGGTTGGGCAAAGGGGAAGCAAGAGGGGAGGGAGCAGGAAGCACCAGAGAGACATTCTGTAACATTCTATAAACCAATTGTTTGGAATCTAATGACCTTGCCTGGTGTCTTATGGCTGGGTGTGACTACAGCCGAGCCACACCCCTGCACCTAGTATTCCTTCTCTTCCACCTGTCCCACACCCCTACATCCTCAGCATTCCCAACATCCTTTGCTCCTGCCAAATTTACAAATTCACCCTCTGTTCCATGATGAAAATGTGTGTGTGTGTAAATTAGGTAATATAGTATATATTTATGTATATGTAAAGCAAGTTGGATGCCTGGTGTAAAAAGCAGATTAATAGAGTTCAGATTTGTCAAAGCATATTAGACATGTTTGGATCATTTATGATCTGAAAATTTCAATTATATGAAGTCAATAAGCATAGGAATGTACCAGACAACAAGATATCAATAGAATCTGCTAAACTTATTTTTCAGCATTTGGCCTGAACCCTTCTATGTCATGGGCAGATCTTTTCAAATTTTTTACTGTTATTATAACTTTCTCCCCTACTGTATTGGGTTTTAATTAATGGCACCTCTGAGTACATGGCCTGAATCAGTGACAAGAAGTTCTGTTAAGAACTAAAGGAAACCTAAGTTTAGTTATTAAAGAGTGGTGTTGTGGGATGAGGTTTCTTTTGGTTGTATTAGAGTTGACAACGATCATAGATCCATTAAAAGTAGTTCTGTTTTTTAACATACTTGTTTCCATTAGTGGAATTAAAATAGAACAATATAAAAGAAATGAAAACTCAACTGATAAAGCAGATGTACAATTTAAATTGATGCTCTAGAGCAGGGGTTCCCAACCTGAATATCGTAGACCCCTTAATTAATGGTCCATGGCATAAAAATTGATGGGAATGTGAAATGTTATTTCAGCAGATGCAATGTATACTGATGTGCAATGATATCCCAATATGCCAATTCATGAAGCTGTTATCAAATAAACCATGATTTATATTAATAATGCACTTTTTGAATTTCCTCCTATTGTTAAAAATAAATATTTGTTAGCTTTAGATAATGCTAGGAATGTATGTAGGTTGTCCATGTAAGCAATTTCTGATATACAGCTATAACTTCTCCTTCTATAGATCATGCATGCATTTTCTGTCGCACCGTTTGATCAGAACTTGTCATTGAAAGGACGGATGCTAACTGATGATACTGCCACACTGGGCAACCTGGGAGTTATCCCAGAGTCAGTTATTCTACTAAAGGTATTATTTGACATACTTTTGTTATTGCTGATATTATGATGCTTTTGTTTATTAAAGCCATGATATATTGGTTATATGTTGACTTTAATATAGTCAATTACTTTAACTTAGTCAACGGTATATTAACATAGTATTCTGTTATTTGCTAGCAGTATTCTGTAATCTAATCTCAGCTTTTGTTTATAATGAATAACATCAGTAGGTAAATTGTGCCATGGTTAGGCTAGGGGTAAATCAAGGGCTGCTCGGTGGTGCGGTTCAAAGGGCTGGAAGGGCCTACTCGTGCTCAGTAAATAAAAAATATCCTCAGTCTTCAGCTCCTTTATTAGTGCATTTCATTGCATGTATTCCTTAATAAACACAAGGCCACTGTAATTGGACTGCCTGTAACCCATGGAAATGGCCGTAGGTTGAAATCACCTAAGAACTTGAAGTTTTAACCTCTCATAGTCATGGCATATAAAATGTGAGCAACATTAAAAAAGCATTGGAGGGACTCAGCATGTGAAGCAGCAACAATGGAGGAAAATGAACGTTGATGTTTTAGACCAATACCCTTCATCAGGACTGGAAAGAAAGAGGGCAGAATCCAGAATAAAAGGGAGAAGGGGGAGAGGGAGTAGTATAAGCTTGTGGGTGACAGGTGATTCCAGATGATGGGGCAAAGGTGGGAAGGTATGTGTATCATGGGGTGGGGGGGGAGATGTTGCCAGAAACTGGGCGGTGATAGGTGGAAGAGGCAAAGGGCTGGAGAAGAAGGAATCTGATAGGAGAGAAGAGTAGACCATGGAATAAAAGAAATGGGGTGGGGAACTAGAGGGAGGATGGTGAAGGTTATGGGAGGCAATGAGGGCAGGGGAAAGGAGGCAGACAAGGTGAAGTCCAGAAGGATAAAAGTATACAGGGGTAAGGGGGGAGGAAACAAAGGGGAGGGGTTACCTGAAGTTGGAGTAATAGATGTTGATGCTGTCAGATTAGAAACCACTAAGACAGAGGTCTGTTGTGCTGATTCTTCCAGTATCTTAATACATGTCCATAACTTTCTCCTATATCTACAGCATTTATATTTGGATCTAGAGTTACATATCTGGTTATTTTAGTATGAAGTATTTCAGTGTATTTCAGTTTCAAATGGCTGTTAAATTTCTACATTAAAAATGATATAGGCATTAAATAAATAATATAAGTATTTAGATGAGGCCTTGGAATGTATGTGGATCACTGGACTGGTTATCTTTTACCTGAACAGACTCTTTACATTCTCTCTTGATGTAGCAGCATTATCTTTAGAAGTGTGTGATAAGTTCACATACCTTAATCCAACAAAACAAGAAAAGATTAAATGCCTCCATCGTATTTCCTTTTTCTATGTGCTTTTGATTTCTACAACAAAAGACCATGATATAAGAGCAGAATTAGGTCATTTGGTCCATCGATTCTGCTTCGCCATTTCATCATGGCAGATCCAATTCTCCTCAGCCCCATTCTCCTGCCTTCTCCCCAAATCCTTTCACGCCTAACCAATCAAGAATCTATCAGCCTCTACCTCAAATGTAGCCTGTGGCAAAGAATTTCACAGATTCACTACCCCCTGGCTAAAGAAATTCCTCCTCATCTCCATTCTAAAAGGATGCTGCTCTTTTCTGAGACTGTGTCCTCTGGTCCTGGACTCTCCACCATAAGAAACATCCTCTCCACATCCACTCTATCAAGGTCTTTCACCATTCAATAGGTTTCAATGAGGTTACCCCACATTCTTCTGAATTCTAGTGAATACAGGCCCAGAGCCATCAAATGCTCTTCATATGACAAGCCATTCAATCCTGGAATCATTTTCGTGAGCCTCCTTTGAACCCTCTCCAGTTTCAGCACATCCTTTCTAAGATAAGGAGCCCAAAACTGTTCACAGTACTCCAAATGATGCCTCACCAGTGCCTTATAAAGCCTCAACATTATATCCTTGTGTTTATATTGCAGTCCTCTTAAAATGAATGCTAACATTGCATTTGCCTTTCTCACCACAGAATCAACCTGCAAATTAACCTTTAGTGAAGCCTGCACAAAGATTCCCAGATCCCTTTGCACCTCAGTTTTTTTAATACTTTCTCTCCATTTAGAAAATAGACAACCCTTTCATTTCTTCTACCACAGTGCATGGCCGTACATTTCCCAACACTGTATTCAATCTGCCTCTTCTTTGCCCATTCTCCTAATCTGTCTAAATCCTTCTGGAGCCTTGCTACTTTCTCAAAACTACCCGCCCCTCCACCTATCTTCATATCGTCTGCAAACTTTGCAAAAAGCCAACAATTCTAACGTAAAAGAATCGGTCCCAACACAGACCCCTGTGGAACACCACTAGTCACTGGGAGCAAACTAGAGAAGACTCACTTTATTCCCAGTCTTTGTCTCCTGCCAATCAGCCACTTAATAAACATGTTAATTCACCATTAGTTTAGCCACAGACCAGGTAAATCCAAATGGCCTATTTTGTGTTCATAGCAATACAAAGCAGAAATTTTCTGCAAATTTTTAATTGTTTAATTTGTTCTTAATAATATAATGAAAGTTCACTTGAAGTCATAACATATGCCATGGGTAGGAATTTAATCTAAAATCATAAAATGTTACTGAGTTGAGTATAAGCTTGTGGCCAGTATTGTGAATTTGCTTTCATTATCTTCTGCACTTTAGGCTGATGAACCAATTGCTGATTATACAGCAATGGATGATATAATGCAAGGTAGGAAATTTTACTGATAGATTTATCAATATAGTTTATCAATTCAACTTAATTTTCCATGTAAAGTGAGCAATGGCTTTTTCAGTGGAAGATTATAATCAATAAAGTTCAAAGTAAATTTATTATCGATGTACGTACCCAACAGGATGGGTGACAACCAATGTGTAAAAAAAAATCAACAAATTGTATAAATATAAAAAGAAAGAGAAAAATATAATAACAATAAATAAGCAATAAATATTGAAATAGTTATTTTGATTCTAAATTTTAATGAAGAATAATAGTTAATTCTTTTTTTATTTTATAAGTTGAGTTTTTTGATTTTATAACTTTTTAAATTGCAGCTCTTAATTAATATGTCACTCTTTTTCCAGTGTGTATGCCTGAAGAGGGTTTTAAAGGTGAGTTTATAAAATTAAGTTTGTGGTATAACTCTATAAGTATTTCTGCAATCTGTCATTTTTTGTGGTACACAATACCCTAAATATTAGTAAATGATTTGGTAAGAGTCAGTACACCCAGTAAATGATATTTTTTGTTTTCAATCTGAATTGTTAGCCCAAGCAGTGATATTTTGCTCGCTATCAGTAATGCTATAGCAAGTTTGGGTGTTGTTTGCCTAGATTATTAGACACACCTCCTTTTCACTCTTTTTTGTTGGTAGAGTGAGGGGGATATGTTATAAGCATAATCACTTGACTATTAATGACATTATTTGGTCATGAAGAATTGTTAAACAGTGGCATGGTTGTTGTTGCAGGTACTGGTCTGTTGGGCCACTGAAGTGATGACACCTGCTTGCTGAAGATAACTGAATGGAAGTTGGAAGTGGGTAAAATCACTTGGACATTGCACTGGGCATATGCACACTGACTTGGTTTATACTTTTAAAAAGAAATGACCAGTCTTTAAATTTGCTTGCAACTCCTGCCTTTATATGCAAAAGTGCAGTGTCTTGAATGTGGCTCAAGGGGCAATAGAGGAAAATAAATCACTTAATATGCTGCCTTGGCATAGGATGATGGCCAGATAATTGACTAATATCAGGGGTAGGATGTTCCTCTCAGTTCACTGTGTCTAAAAATGTGTTTGAAACATAAGTGGTTTCTTGATGGCTAATGTATCCCAGCAGCTTGAAGTAAAGTTCCCTCCACGGGCACTTATAACTGTTGGTTTTGTTATTGGCCACTTGACCAGTAATGACTTTTTTTGTGTGATCCCACCACACAATCGATTTTGCTTAGAATGACACACCAAATTGACCTTAAAATTGTGTAATATCAAGTTAATTTCTGTAATAAATATCAGATTAACACATCAGAGCTGCATTTCAGAATGTGTAATATGCAAAAATAAGATGAATAGGTTTAATATTCTACAAGTATGAAAGAGATCCTCACATTTGCAACTTAAGCTGTGTACACAGTGGAGTAGTTGCCTGCATTATTACATAAGTAATGTCTCCTAATGTGTTCAAGTAATATTGTACTAGGACCACTGAAGTGCTGTAAATAAATGCAATGCTTCCTGATTTAATACATTTTACTGTTTTGTTTTCTTTTGATACAACATTTGCTTGAAAAGGAATTGAATGTGTGCTACAGTGGGTTTTTTTTTCCAAATCCTGTTAAAAGGGTTGTACAAACTGCGTTTATTGTAGAAATGCTGTGGTAAGAATGACAAATCCACTAGAGTTGTTATATTGCTTAACTTTACTGTAATAAAATAAAAGAAGAGATGGTTGCAGAAAATGTGATTTATTTTTCAAGGTTAAGCCTGAAGATGTTGAGGCACTAACCAGACCCGCCTATATATTTTAATATTGAATACATAATGAATAAAGGCAATGTTTAGTATAAACATAGGGAAATCTCTGAGCAACACACTTTGTATCCAAATTACTGTTCAGAATTCAGTGCCTTTGGCTTGTCTTCGTCTCTCAGTGGCCCTTTATGTAAACAATTTTGTATTACAGATACAAAAGTTAAGTTTGTACTGGTAGGCTAATTTGTTAATTATAGTCAAAGATCAGCCCGATGGTAAATTGTTCTGGAGTCATGAAGGCCCACTTCAGATAAAAGATCATACATTGAAAAAGATTAGGAAGAGAGTAATAAATAGGCAAAAAAAAGTAGTTGGAAATGACAAATAAAAACAGGAAAATGCAGAGAGGGAAATAGTGGATGTTTCAGATTGAAGCCCTTTCATTGGAACCAGTCCCCATCGTTGGCAGTCTGAACAGATAGTTCCTTCAATTACACGTTGATCAACCTTCCCACCACATTTTGCCCATTCAAACTTCCCATACACATGCAAGAAATGGAAGAGCATGTCTTTCCCCATTGGCCACTATTCCAGGTGATCATCAATTTGTATTGCGGCTACTTTAAACTGCTGCATGTACGCTCATTACAATTCCTTCCCTAAACTGCAGAGATCAGGAATAGAATGGATGATTATTTCACTAAACATAGTCAACATGTGTGACCATGAGCGTCCACTCATGTTCTGATTTAAATCCCTCTGCCGATACCTCTTTGTCTTCTGCTTCTAGTATGTTTAATTAAGCTCAACAGAAGCTTAAGAATCAGCACTTAATCTTTCAGTGAAGCATTTGGCATCCTTAGGGACACACCATTGACTTCCACAATTTCACATAATAGCTTCTTTTTTACTGTGAACATTGATGCTGGTATTTCGTTTAGCTATTATCATTTGCAGTGTCGCCAGATCCAAATTGTATTGCCTGTCCTCAGTTCTCTCACCCCATTTATCATTTAATACTACACTCCATCCACCTCTATTCTTCTTTTTCCTTCACTGACTTCCTGAAATATTTACTGTTTTCTTCCCAAAGGGACTCTTGATCTAAGTGTTTGCGTCATATTTTGCTTTTCAGCTACCCAGAACCTATGTGCATGAATGAGTTGGATGTTTATTATTCATCATATTTCTGAAACATCTTTCATATATTGCAATAGCTCTCCCCTACGATGTGGGAGCACTAGATTGACGGTAAATAATGTTGCAGAAAATATTTTTTTTTATTGCTTTAGCCACCTGAGCACGATATCATGAACAACAGTTTATAACCCTGGGGAATTCTCCTCAGTGCTGTGGAAATGCCTTAGACTCATTTTATCACACAGTAGACTGCCATACTCTTGCCATACTCACTGAATACCACTCTTTTGCACATATCAAGAATGTGCTGGCAAAAATCTGGCTAATATTTAACATTTAATGTGATAACCTCTATGTGTTTTGTTAGCAGGTTCAGTTGGGACTCAGCATGATATATTTCTAGTAAGTGTAACAACATGTGTCTCAGATCTGCACCTTTCAAAGCAACTCTCAACTCCCAGATGTTCACCAAGATCTGTAAACAACTGAAAATAAAGATGCCTCTGATTACAGATTACTGTGATTTGTCTTTAAAAGCAGTAATAAAATCTGTCTTGAATATTGTAAGTTATGAAAGGAAAGAAATGGTTGTGTTGGTCAAACTTAATTAGAATTTTGGCAGCCAAACTACCAAATCACATGTGCTTGTTAATTATATTGAAATCATTGCATCTTTCAGAAATGGAGGATTTGTTACCACTTATGAAATACGAAAAGAGCAAGATTAGTGGACTCAACCCCTCCAGCCTGTCCTCAGTATGACCATATCTGATCTACACAGGCAGCTGGATTTATGATGGTTGAGGACAGCTTACGGAAGTCAAGAGGATAAGGAAGAAAGAAATAAATGAAAGCAAGCAGGAACTGGAGGAGAGGGCACACTTAAGGAAGGCAGTTGGCAAAAGTAGGGAGGTTGAAGAAGTGTGTTCCAAAGGTTGGGGAGATGGGGGTAGGAAAAGAAAAGACCTAGGTTGTTGAATCCAATGTGTATATAAAGCCTTTCACATAAGATGGGAATCATCAGGTGAGATGTAGTTCCTGAGAACAAAACTCTTCTTTGTGTAATGACCTGAAATCTGAGGAATTTTTGGCATTGATGGCTTATTTATTTTGGGAAAATATGACATTGGATTAAGCTTGTACTGGAAGAATATCAGAATCAGAATCAGGTTTAACATCACCGGCATGTGACGTGGAATTTGTTAACTTAGCAGCAGCAGTTCAATGGAGTACATAATATAGAAGGGAAAAAAATAATAGTAATAAGTAAATCAATTACAGTATATGTATATTGAATAGATTCAAAATCATACAAAAAACAGAAATACTATAAAAAAAGTGAGTGAGTGTCCAAGGGTTCAATGTCCATTTAGGAATCAGATAGCAGAGGGGAAGAAGCTGTTCCTGAATCGCTGAGTGTGTGCTTTCAGCCTTCTGTACCTCCTACCTGATGGTAACAGTGAGAAAAGGGCATGCCACGGGCGCTGGATGCTGCTTTTCTGAGATTCCGCTCCTTGAGGATGTCTTGGGTACTTTGTAGGCTAGTACCCAAGATGGAGCTGACTAAATTTATGACCACCTGCAGCTTCTTTCAGTCCTGTGCAGTAGCCCCTCCCATACCAGACAGTGATGCAGCCTGTCAGAATGCTCTCCATGGTACATCTGAAGAAGTTTTTGAGCGTAATTGTTGACATGCCAAATCTCTTCAAACTCATAATGAAATATAGTCACTGTCTTGCCTTCTTTATAACTGCATCGATATGTTGGGACCAGGTTAGATCCTCAGAGATCTTGACACCCAGGAACTTGAAGCTGCTCACTCTCTCTACTTCTGATCCCGCTGAGGATTGGTATGTGCTCCTTTGTCTTACCCTTCCTGAAGTCCACAATCAGCTCTTTTGTCTTACTGACACTGAGTGCCAGGTTGTTGCTGCGGCACCACTCCACTAGTTGGCATATCTCACTCCTGTACGCCCTCTCATCACCACCATCATCACCTGAGATTCTACCAACAATAGTTGTATCGTCAGCAAATTTGTAGATGGTATTTGAGCTAGGCCTAGCCACACAGTCAAGTGTATATAGAGAGTAAAGCAGTGGGCTAAGCACACACCCCTGAGGTGCGCCAGTGTTGATCATCAGCGAGGAGGATATGTTATCACCAATCCGCATATGTGGTTTTCCAGTTAGGAAGTCAATCGAATTGCAGAGGGGGGTACAGAGGCCCATGTTTTGCAAGTTCTCAGTCAGGATTGTGGGAATGATGGTATTAAGTGCTGAGCTATAGTCGATGAACAGCATCCTGACATAGGTGTTTGTCAAGGTGGTCTAAAATAATAAAACCGCTCAAGATCCTTTATGTAAAGCTGGATCCCATTTTCTTAATGTGCCTTTCTAGAATGCCAATATCGAAAGTTATTTCAACAACAAAGTCTATTTAAAAGTGAAAGTCAAGAAAGGATGATCTATTTATAGTCATAGTCATAGTCATACTTTATTGATCCCAGGGAGAAATTGGTTATTTTGTATGTTCAAGTTACAACTGAGTATTGTGATCCCAGTGCACATACTTGCTACCTCATTATTACCAAGGAGGTCAATAGAAACAAGACTCTGGGTTGACATTCCCATAATTCCTATTAGCAAGAGGGCATAGTGACCTCAAAGCACTTTGCACCTGCTGTGTGCCATAACCAGATCCTATCTGAGGCTTTGCAGCAAATGTTCACATACCACAAGTTACTTCATGGCTCAATAATATTCAAACAGAACCCCATCCTGCCATCCAGTTATACGGATACTCTCTTACTCGTTTTAACATGTCCCATTCAAAAGAACTTTACATACCTGTTCTGGTTTGTTTCTTATTTTTTAAAACAGTTAAATCTTCCCAGATTTTACTGTACACAGAGTGTCCCAGTCTTTATGCTGATTATGGAAATAGGACCATTAAACCATGTATGAACTTTATTACAGTGACTCCATCTCCAAATTTTTGAGAGGATTGAAACCAGTAAAGGAAACCCAACTAAATGGGTCCTCTCTAAGCCTTGGCATTTGTACTCATCAAGAATTTCCTAGAACTCCCTCACTGGGACTCAGATGCCACTATAAAAAGCATGAGCTAGCATCTCTGGATTCCCACCTCGTTTTTCAACTAAAATCCTTGGGAACATTTGAATTTTTCATAATCTTGATCTCACATAGCCAGTCCATAATGCTATAAGCAAATGAAATGATTTTTCACATCTCCTTCCAGGGCGTCAAGAACAAAGATCCTTCTCTATCGCTATTCTACCGTGTGTCCAATGTTCATTCACCGATTCTGGTCTCATCACTTCTGACTTGTCATTATTATTTATTTCCCGACTTGTCTTCCCAATCTCTTATTCTCTCTTCCACCCGATCCACCTATTTTGTTTACAGTCCACCACTTCAGCCTCAACTGAGGGAGAACTTGCATTAAAAACGAAGATCCTGAATGAAACAATTGCAAAGAAATAAAATCACATTGAGCCCATGTGATCTGGAATAGATTCAGAGTAGAGAACAAAAGTGATTATTTATGGATAAAATCAACCATTAGGCAGGATTAGGCCAGGCAGCTTCTGTCATAATCCACATTGGTTCATTCAGCATTTGTCAGTATTAGATCTGCTCCTGACATAGAATGGAGCTGGTCAATAGTGAAAGAACGGAATACTCTTCACAGAGATGTCCTTTAAAAGATTAAGCTGCTAAAAGCAGAAGATCTCACAGTGAAATTCCAGAACTCACAGCAGTTTGCTCATTCACCTGGAGTCCTGGGAGTAGTTTTTAATTGGAAGGTATGAGCTAAGCATCATGTGCCACAGGAGGTGGTGTACTGCAGTAAGAGCCACAAATGTGCACCTATGGAGCATTTTAGAGATACAAAATTGGACTCAGACTTCCTAAGAATAATGTCTATGCAGACTCCAATAATCAAGGCTGCCATTACTGAGATATGTAACATTTTCCAGGACAACTCTAGCCATAGATGTAGACCTCAGTTGCTCTTGCTGTAGAGGTCAAAGTCACTTTCAACTCTGGCCTTCATTTGGTCCAGGTGATCACAGCAAATCTCTGGCACTTGGTCTCAGTTTGGTGCTCCTGGGAGCATTGGAGAAGTTACTCACACTCTTTATCTAAGGAGGCAAGTCTTTGTGTTGACTGACTTCAGAGTTATTGAACTGGAATTTTCTAGCATGGTCTGTTCTGTGATCAATGGCCCTTATGAGCATGGGATTTTGGAATGCAAGTTCATAGCTCCATGAAAATGGCAACACAGATGGATAGGGTGGTAAAGAAGCTGTCTTTCATCAAAGATTTTTACTTTTACATTTATTATCAAGGAATGTATAAGTTATACAATCTTGTGATCTGTAAGCCACAAAGCAAGAAACCCGAAAGAACCCAATTAAAGAAAAGAATAAAAATAAAAGACCAACACCCAATGTGCAAGAGGAAAAAAAAACAAATCATGCAAACAACAAAAATCGAACCAAAATTGAGTCCTCAGATCCGAATCCTGGAGTGGGTCCAAAGCCTTACTTATCAGTTCATCATATTAGCAGGCACAGAGCACAGCTGCCAGGGCAGTCTTCATAGCCTCAGCACCATGGAGAGTTGTCCTGGATCCCAGAACACTTGTCTTTTCAGTCTCTCTGAATTGACCAAACAATGGAACTGTGAAAGACTCTGGCGCCCTGGATAGAGAAATGAACATCATGGATAGCGAGTGAAATTGGCTCTTGCCTCAGATTTGGGCTGCCATTTAAATTGTCTGAACAGTGTATCGTTCCTTGCGCTTGGACCCGGGTACCACTGCAGTGAGAGGCTCGGGCCTGAACCACACTGCCCGGCAACTCGCTACCAGCCCAGCCTCAAGGTCTTCAAATCAGCTCAGTGCCAGCTGCACAGGCACTGTCTCCCCTGCCCAGACCCCGACTTTTCTCAGCGTGCAGAGCGATCGAACCTCATACCCGGGCATCGGAACTCCATCCGCAACAATTCTGTAACACACCACCTCGGCTCATCCCGGAACTCGCCTTGCCATCGCTCACCCCCTTCACTGTTTGTGGTGATAATTTAACACAATTTACCTCAGAAAAGGTATTTTTAGTGATTTTTTTTCAGATTTCTTAACTTTTTGACTACCAGAAAGCTGTTGCACACTGGAAGTTAAGTCAAGGCATTGAGTATGAAAGTTGTCAAATCATGTATAGAAGTTTGGATAAGCCACATTTGGAATTATGTGTGCTTTTCTGGTCACTGCATTACTGGAAGGTGTAGAAGTTTTGGAGAGGGTGAAGATGAGGTTCACCTGGATGCCTCCTGTTTTCTCGGGTGTGACAGGTTAAAAGATTTATAACATTATGAGAGGTGTATTTATAATTAGAATAGAGTCATGGAAATGTCAAATACTAGAAGGCATAGATTTAAGGTGAGGAGACGGGGAATTTAAAGCAGATTTATGATGTAAATTTTTTATACAAAGAATGATAGGTGGCTGAAACACACTGTCAAAAGGATATTGGAGGCAGATATGATAGCAATGTTTAAGAGGTTTTTAGACAGGCAGGGAATGGAAGTATTTCTACAATGTGCAGGTAGATGGGATTAGTCAGCACAGATCCTGTGTTGTACTGTTCTATGTTCAATAATTCAAGAGGTTCTGTGTTGCATGGTCTTGACCCAGAACATTGGCCATTTTTTTGCCTCCACAGACGATGCCTAATTTATTTTTTGCATTAAATGGGTGCTTGATGGTGAGCAGGAGCTTCATTTTTTTTTTACTTATTGACATACAACACAGCACCCAGAGGAAACCCACAGGGAGAATGTGCAAACACCCTACAGGCAGCAGCAGGAATTGAGCGGGGGCTGCCTGTACTGTAAGGTGTTGTGCTAACCACAACTACCATGCCAACTCAGTTCCTTACTGTAAATTACTAAATGATGCTACAGCTTTAAATTTGTTAAACAAGAACAATCTCAAAGTGCAAAAGGTGTGCAAATTCAGAGTGCAAATTCTCTTCTTGGATATTTCAACACATCCAACACTGACATGAAGAAGCTTTTCAAATGCAGCTCCTTAACAAAGGCTCTGCTTGTTTGTTCCCCTGGGTGAAGGAAAGCCTTACTATACATTTCCCAACCTACATTCTCCCATGTCCTCACTCTCCAACTGTTCCTGATTACTCACTGACCAGGTAACTTCGTTTACAGCTTATCAACCTGATCTCTTCTGGGGAAGGTGGGACCTGTACAGATTGGATGGGTTGCACCTGAACTCGAGAGGGAGCAATATCCTTGCAGGTAGGTTTGCTAGCATGGTTCGGGAGGGTTTAAACTAATTTGCAATGGGGATGGGACTCGGAGTGAGAGAGCAGTGGAAGAAGTGCATGGAGTAAAGCCAGATCTAACATATAGAGAGGCTTTGAGGAAAGAGAAGCAGAATAAATGGTGTAAAGGTAGGAAGGTAGAAGGGCTAAAGTGTGTGTACTTCAATGCAAGAAGCATCAGGAACAAAGGTGATGAACTGAGAGCTTGGATACATACATGGAATTATGATGTAGTGGCCATTACAGAGACTTGGCTGGCACCAGGGCAGGAATGGATTCTCAATATTTCTGGATTTCAGTGCTTTAAGAAGGATAGAGAGGGGGTAAAAAGGGGAGGAGGGGTGGCATTACTGGTCAGGGATACTATTACAGCTACAGAAAGGATGGGTAATGTAGCAGGATCCTCTTTTGAGTCAGTATGGGTGGAAGTCAGGAACAGGAAGGGAGCAGTTACTCTACTGGGGGTATTCTATAGGCCCCCTGGTAGCAGCAGAGATACAGAGGAGCAGATTGGGAGGTAGATTTTGGAAAGGTGCAAAAATAACAGAGCTGTTATCATGGGTGACTTTAACTTCCCTAATATTGATTGGCACCTGCTTATTTCCAATGGTTTAGATGGGGCAGAGTTTGTTAAGTGTGCCCAGGATGGATTCCTGTCACAGTATGTTGACAGGCCGACTAGGGGGAATGCCATACTAGATCTAGTATGAGGTAACAGACCAGGTCAGGTCACAGATCTCTCAGTGGGTGAGCATCTGGGGGACAGTGACCACCACTCCTGGCCTTTAGCATTATCATGTAAAAGGATAGAATCAGAGAGGACAGGAATTTTTTTTAATTGGAGAAGGGCAAATTATGAGGCTATAAGGTAGAACTTGCGGGTGTGAATTGGGATGATGTTTTTGCAGGGAAATGTACTATGGACACGTGGTCGATGTTTAGGGATCTCTTGCAGGATGTTAGGGATAAATTTGTCACAGTGAGGAAGATGAGGAATGGTAGGGTGAAGGAACCATGGGTGACAAGTGAAGTGGAAAATCTAGTCAGGTGGAAGAAGGCAGCATACATGAGGTTAAGGAAGCAAGGATCAGATGGGTCTATTGAGGAATATAGGGAAGCAAGAAAGGAGCTTAAGAAGGGGCTGAGAAGAGCAAGAAGGGGTCATGAGAAGGTCTTGGCAAGTAGGCTAAAGGAAAACCCCAAGGCATTTTTCAATTATGTGAAGAACAAAAGGATGACAGGAGTGAAGGTAGGACCGATTAGAGATAAAGGTGGGAAGATGTGCCTGGAGGCTGTGGAAGTGAGCGAGGCCCTCAATGAATACTTCTCTTTGGTATTCACCAATGAGAGGAAACTTGACGGTGAGGACAATATGAATGAGGTTGATGTTCTGGAGCATTTTGATATTAAGGGAGAGGAGGTGTTGGAGTCGTTAAAATACATTAGGACGGGTAAGTCCCCGGGGCCTGACAGAATATTCCCCAGGCTGCTCCACGAGGCGAGGGAAGAAATTGCTGAGCTGCTGGCTAGGATCTTTACGTCCTCGTTGTCCATCGGAATGGTACCGGAGGATTGGAAAAAGGCAAATGTTGTCCCCTTGTTCAAAAAACGTTGTAGGGATAGTCCAGGTAATTACAGACCAGTGAGCCTTACGTCTGTGGTGGGAAAACTGTTGGAAAAGATTCTTAGAAATAGGATCTATGGGCATTCAGAGAAACATGGTCTGATCAGGGACAGTCAGCATGGCTTTGTGAAGGGCAGATCGTGTCTAACCAGCCTGATAGAGTTCTTTGAGCAGGTGACCAGGCATATAGATAAGGGTAGTGCAGTGGATGTCATCTACATAGATTTTAGTGAGGCATTTGACAAGGTTCCACACGGTAGGCTTATTTAGAAAGTCAGAAGGCATGGGATCCAGGGAAGTTTGGCCAGGTGGGTTCAGAATTGGCTTGCCTGCAGAAAGCAAAGGGTTGTGGTGGAGGGAGTACATTCGGCTTGGAGGGTTGTGACTAGGGATCGGTTCTGGGACGTCTACTTTTCGTGATTTTTATTAACGACCTGGATGTGGGGGTAGAAGGGTGGATTGGCAAGTTTGCAGCCAACACAAAGGTTGGTGGTGCTGTGGATAGTGTAGAGGATTGTCGAAGATTGCACAGAGACATTGATAAGATGTAGAAGTGAGCTGAGAAGTGGCAGATGGAGTTCAACCCGGAGAAGTGTGAGGTGGTACACTTTGGAAGGACAAACTCCAAGGCAGAGTACAAAGTAAATGGCAGGATACTTGGTAGTGTGGAGGAGCAGAGGGATCTGGGGGTACATGTCCACAGATCCCTGAAAGTTGTCGCACAGGTAGATAGGGTAGATAAGAAATTTTATGGGGTGTTAGCTTTCATAAGTGGAGCGATAGAGTTTAAGAGTTGCGAGGTAATGATGCAGCTCTGTAAAACTCTGGTTGGGCCGCACTTGGAGTATTGTGTCCAGTTCCGGTCGCCTCACTATAGGAAGGATGTGGAAGCATTGGAAAGGGTACAGAGGAGATTTACCAGGATGCTGCCTGGTTTAGAGAGTCTGCATTATGATCAGAGATTAAGGGAGCTAGGGCTTTACTCTTCGGAGAGGAGAAGGATGAGAGGAGACATGATAGAGGTGTACAAGATATTAAGAGGAATAGATAGAGTGGACAGCCAGTTCCTCTTCCCCAGGGCACCATTGCTTAATACAAAAGGACATGGCTGTAAGGTAAGGGATGGGAAGTTCAAGGGGGATATTAGAGGAAGGTTTTTTTACTCAGAGAGTGGTTGGTGCGTGGAATGCACTGCCTGAGTCAGTGGTGGAGGCAGATACACTCGTGAAGTTTAAGGGACTACTAGACAGGTATATAGAGGAATTTAAGTTGGGGGTTATATGGGAGGCAGGGTTTAAGGGTCGGCACATTGTGGGCCACAGGGCCTGTACTGTGCTGTACTATTCTATGTTCTATATTTTACCCCGTCATATTCACTTTTTCCTCAGTTTAGCGAGCTTCTTCTTTCCTTCCCAGTTCTGACAAGGGTCTTTCTTCCACCTGAAATAATTACTTTGTTTCTGTTTTCAAGTTGCAGAACTACCTTCTGAGTGTTTTCAGAATTTTCTGATTTTATTTTAGATTTCCAGAAACAATAGTTTTGTTTTATTTTCAACTTTTTATTTAACACCACCCTTAAAGCAATGGTGGTATGAGCTGCACTGGTACTCATTTTGCCACTAGCTTTATCAGGTGGGGGACGTGCCAGGCATCAGTGGAATCATTCCGGAAAGTGTTCTTACGGTGCTCTGCGGTCAGAGCAGTGGAGAGACAATCTGTTCTGAGAGTGTCAAGAGTGGACCCGGGAACCGAACCTTTCTTGCACACGAGCTACCTATATAAATTACCCTGCAGAGGCTCCGTTGAGTTTTGAGCTTTGCTGAAGAGAGACCAAAGTGCTCTGCAGTTAGATCATCATTTTCCCGCAAACAGCAGGATCCCACAAATAACCATCAGACAATATTTCCCAATTCCTCCGGCTGCCAGGCAGGCTAACTGGGGAGCCTGAAGGGCGTTCCCGCTCGTCGGTTCCAGTGATGCCGCCGGAGGTATTTTCTCCCTCCTTTGGTTAATGGAAGAAGTTCCATGCGGAAGATTTGCCTAACTACCCTCCCCCCGCCAAAAAAAAAACAAACTGTTCGAAGCTGATCCCGATTTGGTTGGTACACGGCTCCGATGTGTTGATGGACGGAATACCTGGAGCCTGAGTGACGCAGGTGATCGAGCCCCACCCGGCCTGCGTCACATCCTATACCGAGGGTTAACGAGCGGAGGGTGTGCAAACGCGGCGCATCTCCTTGCATTCGGGTCGCTACGGTCGGTGGAAGTCCGATAGGAACTGGTGATACACAGACTGCAAATTAAATCATCCTTCAAAAGCAGACAAAAAAAGTGCCTGGATTTGTAGACTGTACAGCTTCATCGGATGGAGACTGACAGAAAGCGCTGGTGTTCTGGGTGGGACTGACGAGTACCCTCCCTCTCCTACCTGGTAAGGTGTCGCTAACTATCGTTTAAAAATGCAGAAATTTGGCTAAAAGTGGCGTCGTGTTTCCTCATCCTTTCCTTTAGAAAACGGCCGGCGAACAGGTAACCTAGTAAAGCTTCGTACCTGGCAGGTGAATCTGAGGACGAGAAAAGGGTTGTGTGGGGCAGATGCTGTGATTGGGACCTCCTCATGTGGAGGGAAGGGGTCCCTATCCCTCACGGTCTACCTGCCCGCGGCTGGAGACTAGAAGTCTCCATTTGATTAGAGAATTTCGTTACCACGGAATTGTTACCATGATGTTTTCGCTTTGGGAAAGAATACTCAGCGGGTCAGACAACATCTTTGAAAAGATAAGTAGCATTAAATTTGTGCCCAATAACCTGGCGAAATCTCCAGCTTGTTTGAAGCTCGCTGCACATCTTCAATTAAATTCATCTGAAATGTCGACTCCGTTCGCCCTCCGCAAATGCTGCCTGATCTGTTGAGCATTTACCGCAATATCCGTATTTCAGATTTCTGTTTTAAAATGTACGGATCTTATTAGCAAGGCACAGGGATTTAATTTTCTAGTCACATGCCGCTGGGTGTTTCTGGCTATTTTGCCCTCCTCGCTCCTATAGTTTCTGCCCCTTGTTCCAAGAGAGCGTTTGCGCTCCGTTGCTTCATACGATACAGTGCCATGTGTGAGTGGCGCACTTTAATTTCCAAGAAGCTGACACTTAGTTAAAACACTGAGTCATGGATGAAAGGAGATTATAGTTGGGAGTTGAAATTCCAAGAAGACATATTTTATCAAAAGGACAGGTGGTTAGGTGAGGAGTGGTGTGGCTCTGTTGGTTTAAAAAAAAATGAAATCAAGTCATTAGAAGGAGGTGACATTGGATCAGATGATGTAGAATCCTTGTGGATAGAATTAAGAAAGTACAAGGGTAAAAAGACGCTGATAGAAGTTACATACAGGCCTCCAAAGAGCAGCCAGAATAGGGACTACAAACTACATTTGGAGATGAATAGAAAGGGCTTGTCAAAAGGGCAATATTGCCAAGGTCATGGAGATTTCAATATGCAAGTAGATTGGGAAAATCAGATTGATGCTGGATCCCAAGGGAGAGAATTTGTAGAATGCCTATGAGTTAGCTTTTTAGGGGTAGCTTGTGTTTGAGCCCACTAGGGGATCAGCTGTTCTGGATTGAGTATTGTGCAATGAACTGGATTTGATTAGGGAGCTTAAGGTAAAAGAGCCGTTAGGAGACAGTGATCATAATATGATAGACACCCTGCAATTTGAGAGGAAGAAGCTAAAGAATCAGTATTACAGTGGAATAAAGAGAAGTACAGAGGCATGAGAGAGGAGCTGGTCAAAGTTGACTGGAAGGGAACATCAGCATGGATGAGCAGAGCAGCAATGGCTGGAGTTTCTGGGAGCAATTTGGAAGGCACAGGTTAGGTACATCCCAAAAAAGCTGTAGTATTCTAAATTCAGGATAACACAATTGTAGCTGACAAGGGAAGTCAAAGCCACCATAAAAACAAAAGAGAGGAGATATAATAGAGCAAAAATTAGTGGGAAGTTACAGAATTAGGAAATTTTTAAAAGCCAACAGAAAGCAACTAAAAAGTCATAAGGGGGGAAAAGATGAAATATAAGGTACACTAGCCAACAATATCAAAGAGGATGCTAAAAGTTTCTTTGCAGATATATAAAGAGAAGTAAGAGTAGATAATGGACCACTAGAAAGTGACACTGGAGAGGTAGTAATGGGGAACAAGGAAATGGTGGGTGAACATCAGTTTTCACTTTGGAAGACATGAGCAGTTTGCCAGAAGTTCAAGAGTGCTCAGGGGCAGAAGTGAGTGTAGTTGTTATTACTAGGCAGAAGGTGATTTAGAAGCTGAAATGTCTGAATAAGTTACCTGGATCAGCTGGACTACACCCCATGGTTCTGTACGAGGCAGTTGAAGAGATTGTGGAGGAATTAGTAATGATCTTTCAAGAATCACTTGATTCTGGAATGGTTCTGAAGGGCTGGAAATATGCAAATTTCACTCCACTCTTCAAGAAGGGTGGAAGGCAGAAGAAATTAAAGTATAGGCCAGGTAGCCTGACTTTATTGGTTGGGAAAATGTTGTAGTTGATTGTTAACCCTGTTAACACTCAACCCTGGAAAATCTGGACAGCGAAGATGCATACATCAGGATGCTCTTTATTGACTACAGCTCGGCATTCATATTAATCAAACCAAGAGCACTTCCTTGTGCAACTGGATCCTCGATTTCATCACTTGCAAACCCTAGTGAATTTGGATTGGAAACAACATCTCCTCCACAATCATCATCGGCACAGGTGTACCACGAGGCCGTGTGCTTAGTCCACTGCTGTACTTGCTTTATACTAATCTCTGTAAGGCTAAGTACAGCTCTAATACCATATTTAAGTTTGTGTATAATACCACTGTCATTGGCTGAATCAGAGGTGGTGCTGAATCGGTACATAGGAGATTGATTGAAAATCTTTCACTCAGTGTCATGAATGCTATGATTATTGACTTTAGGAGGAGGAAACTAGAGGTCCATAGGCCAGTCCTAATTGGGCACTGAGGTGGAGAGGGTCAGAAACTTTAAAATTCCCGTGTTATCATTTCAGAGGAACTGTGCTGGGTCCGTGGTTTCTATGAAGAAAGCACAGCAGTGCTTCTACTTCCTTAGAAGTGTGTGAAGATTCAAACGTGACATCTAAAACTTTGACACACTCCTATGTGATGGAGAGTATATTGACCGGTTTAATCACAGCCTGGTATGGAAACACAAGTGCCCCTGCACAGAAAAGTAGTGGATATGGCCCTGTCCATCATGGGTTAAGCCCTCCCCACCATGGAGCGCTGTCACAGGAAAGCATCATCCATCATCAGAGATCCCCACTTTTCACGCTGCTGCCATCTGGAAAAAGATACAGGAGCCCCAGGACCCACATCACGAGGTTCAGGAACAGTTATTATCCCTTCAACCAACAGGCTCTTGAACCAGTGGGGATAACTTCACTCAACTTCACTCACCCCATTACTAAACTATTCCCACAAACCATGGACTCACTTTCAAAAACTGGTCACCTCATATTATTAGTATTTATTGCTTATTTATTATTAGTATGATTATTTTGTTTCTTTTTATATTTGCACAGTTTGTTGTCTTTTGTACATTGGTTATTTGTCCATTTTGTTGGGTGTGGTCTTTTATTGATTCAATTATGTTTCTTGTATTTACTGTCATTGCCCTGAAGACAATGAATCTCAGCATTGTATATGGTGAAGTATACGTATTTCGATATAAATTTACTTTGAACCAGCTGCCGTCAGGAACAATCCCATTTTCTCACTTTGCCCTCTCATTTCCCAGCGCCCTGCATTCTCTTACTTGTCCACCATCTCCTTTTTGATTTTGCTTTTAGCCATTAACCTACCCTCAGAGATATTTTACAGTCAACAACTAACCCACTGAATTTAATTACTTATGTGGTACTAACCTTAAACTATGTGGACCATTGAAGACCTTACAGTGGTGAAAGTTGATTGTGGGGAGCGTGGTTAAGTTCCATGCTTCAGCCTCTGCCTTGTCACCTCGGCTGTGTGGTTGGAAGAATTTCTACCGCACCTGTGCTGATTTTATTTTTTCTTGCGAGAGTTCAGGAAGGGTTATAAGATGGTGCAGTTCCAGTAGAGTCGAGAGCAGAGGCAGTACCTGAAATCTGTGACAATTAGTAGCTCGAGCACAAACCAGTGGCTCCGACACGAGTTTCCAGCGTTTCTTTTGTCCTAGAATAAAATCAAATACAAGGTGGGAACTTCTGTAGGAAGCTATTATTTCGGAAGTTCAGGGAATAGATTGATGGAGTTATTTTGCTGGAATCTTGTGTTTTTCTGACAGCTTCACTGTATGTCTTTATCAAGAGTGTGACCTTCAAGCAAAGAAGTTAGCTGGTTACTACCTGTATTCCTCTGTCAGCTGATGGATCAGTGTTTCTCCATGGTGAACACTCTGTTTGCGGACTTAAAATATGAGTTGGTTGAATCCTGGTGGGCAGATTGGATCTATAGCAGATTGTAACACAGGTGGATAGGGTAGTTAAGAAAGCTTATGGGGTGTTAGCTTTCATAAGTGGAGGGATAGAGTTTAAGAGTCGCGATGTAATGATGCAGCTCTATAAAACTCTGGTTAGGCCACACTTGGAGTACTGTGTCCAGTTCTGGTCACCTCACTATAGGAAGGATGTGGAAGCATTGGAAAGGGTACAGAGGAGATTTACCAGGATGCTACCTGGTTTAGAGAGTATGCATTATGATCAGAGATTAAGAGAGCTAGGGCTTTACTCTTTGGAGAGAAGGAGGATGAGAGGAGACATGATAGAGGTGTACAAGATAATAAGAGGAATAGATAGAGTGGATAGCCAGCACCTCTTCCCCAGGGCGCCACTGCTCAATACAAGAGGACATGGCTTTAAGGTAAGGGGTGGGAAGTTCAAGGGGGATATTAGAGGAAGGTTTTTTACTCAGAAAGTGGTTGGTGCGTGGAATGCACTGCCTGAGTCAGTGGTGGAGGCAGATACACTCGTGAAGTTTAAGAGACGACTAGACAGGTATATGGAAGAATTTAAGGTGGAGGGTTATATGGGAACCAGGGTTTAAGGGTCGGCAGAACAATGTGGGCCGAAGGGCTTGTACTGTGCTATACTATTCTCTGTTCTGTGTAACTGCTTCACAACTGATAAAACTTTCTTACAGAATGTTGGAAAGACCCAGTTTCTCTTTGCACAGATGCTGCCTGAGGGCTTGTTTGCTTCTTGTGTGTTCTGCATTCATTTCAGTTTTCTTGTACCTGTCCATTTTTCAGATTCATGTGTCTACTTGGTCTGATCACCACCAGTTTACCTATGACAGGTGCAACTGGGAGATGTAACTATTGCACAGCAGAGGCAAAATTCTGTCTTCATTCAGAATGCCCTCTGTTATGTTGTGTTTCACCCTCCCCTTGTCTTTCTCCCTCTCTCCCCCCCACCTTTTAAATCTACTCCTAATCTTTTTTTCCACATTGCTGCTGAAGAGTCATGACCTGAAACGTTGACTGTACTCTTTTCAACAGAGTCTGCCTGGCCTGCTGTGTTTTTGCAGCATTTTGTGGGTGTTGTTTGGATTTCCAGCATCTGCAGGGTTTCTCTTGTTTGTAACTAAATATTAGGCACTAAACACTAGAATACTACAGCACAGTACAGGCCCTTCAGTCCTCAATGTTGTGCCAACCCATATATTCCGGAAAAAAAGTACTAAACCCACATTACCCCGTAACCCTCTATTTTTCTTTCATCCATGTACCTGTCCAAGAGGCTCTTAAATACCCCTGATGTTTTAGCCTCCACCACCATCCCTGGCAAGTCATTCCAGGCACCCACAACCCTCTGTGTGGAAAAAAAAACAAACAAATAGACAACTTACCCCTGATATCTCCCCTAACTTTGTACATATGCCCTCTGGTGTTTGCTGTTCGTGCCCTGGGAAACAGGTACTGGCTACCCACCCTAAGCAAATACTTTGCTTACCACATTTTTTTTCTGGCAAACAATCATTGCAAGTAATAGTCTGTAACTTTGGACTTGGAGGCAACGCGGTGACATTTGTGAGGTAAGGCGAGGTGGCGGGCCCATTGCCAATAGTGTGAAAGGTTGGGCACAGGCCGAACTGAAGCCACAGGGTCCAGACCTCAGAGTGTGTCGATGCTACTGAACATGAAGTTCAGGCAGAGATTTACAGGTCGAATTGAGGTGGCTAAGTTCAGCCTATCCAAGCAGCAGAACCCATTTTTTTCTGGGCAGAGATTTGCAGACCAAATCAAGGCGGTGAAGTCCAGCATTTTGAAACGGCAGAACCCGTTGTTCAGATGGAGATTCAAACACCAGGCCAGATTGAAAAGATCAGGATGTCGAGACCCAAGGTGAGGTACTGGCCAGTTCAGATTGCCACTCGAAGCAGCAGAACCCGTTGTTCAGATGGAGATTCAAACACCAGGCCAGATTGAAAAGATCAGGATGTCGAGACCCAAGGTGAGGTACTGGCCAGTTCAGATTGCCACTCGAAGCAGCAGAACCCAGTGTTCAGATGGAGATTCAAGCACCAGGCCAGATTGAAAAGATCAGGATGTCGAGACCCAAGGTGAGGTACTGGCCAGTTCAGATTGCCACTCGAAGCAGCAGAACCCGTTGTTCAGATGGAGATTCAAACACCAGGCCAGATTGAAAAGATCAGGATGTCGAGACCCAAGGTGAGGTACTGGCCAGTTCAGATTGCCACTCGAAGCAGCAGAACCCAGTGTTCAGATGGAGATTCAAGCACCAGGCCAGATTGAAAAGATCAGGATGTCGAGACCCAAGGTGAGGTACTGGCCAGTTCAGATTGCCACTCGAAGCAGCAGAACCCAGTGTTCAGATGGAGATTCAAACACCAGGCCAGATTGAAAAGATCAGGATGTCGAGACCCAAGGTGAGGTACTGGCCAGTTCAGATTGCCACTCGAAGCAGCAGAACCCAGTGTTCAGATGGAGATTCAAGCACCAGGCCAGATTGAAAAGATCAGGATGTCGAGACCCAAGGTGAGGTACTGGCCAGTTCAGATTGCCACTCGAAGCAGCAGAACCCAGTGTTCAGATGGAGATTCAAGCACCAGGCCAGATTGAAAAGATCAGGATGTCGAGACCCAAGGTGAGGTACTGGCCAGTTCAGATTGCCACTCGAAGCAGCAGAACCCAGTGTTCAGATGGAGATTCAAGCACCAGGCCAGATTGAAAAGATCAGGATGTCGAGGCCCAAAGCAAAGTGGGGGCCAATTCACACCGCCGCTCTATGGCATTTACTCGATGCTGTGCTGAACTCTCTTGTGGACTTCAGGCCAGAAACACTGTGTGGTTGTGGTTACAGTTTGCATGATTTTTTTTCTTTGCATATTGGGTGTTCGTTTTTAGTGGGCTTTTATTCTGTGCCTTTCAACCACCTTCATGACACAGGTAAAGAGAGATGGAATGTCTGCATTTGCCTGGAATAATGCAGCTTCAGAAACTCTCAAGCAGCTTGGCCCCATCCAGGACAAAGCTTTCCACCCGCACTGACCCGCTAAACATTCATTCCCCCTCCACCAGCTCCCAGTAGCTACAGTGTCTATCATCTGCAAAATGCATTGTTACTGCCCAGGTTGCCCCGAACCCATGAGGGTTTGTACAAACACCTCTGCTTACAGGCCTCCCTCTAAACTCTGCAGCATCCTGACTTTCGATACTGCATCATTTTTTATTATCCCTGGATTCAAATGTCAGTGCTCCCTATCAGCAGTGAAACATAGAAAACCTACAGCACAATACAGGCCCTTTGGCCCACAAAGCTGTGCTGAACATGTCCTTACCTTAGAAATTACCCAGGGTTACCCATAGCCCTCTATTTTTCTAAGCTCTATGTAGCCATCCAGGAGTCTCTTAAAAGACCCTATCGTTTCTGCCTCCACCGCCGCCACCGGCAGCCCATTCCACGCACTCACCACTCTCTGCTTAACAAAAATCTTACTCCTGACATCCCCTCCATACCTACTTCCAAGCACCTTAAAACTGTGCCCTCTCGTGCTAGCCATTTCAGCCCTGGGAAAAAGCCTCTGACTATCCACACAATCAATGCCTCTCATCATCTTGTACACCTCTATCAGGCCACCTCTCATCCTCCATCGCTCCAAGCAGAAAAGGCTGAGTTTATTCAACCTATTCTCATAAGGCATGCTCCCCAATCCAGGCAACACCCTTGTAAATCTCCTCTGCACCCTTTCTATGGTTTCCACATCCTTCCTGTAGTGAGGCAACCAGAATTAAGTACAGTACTTCAAGTGGGGTCTGACCAGGGTCCTATATAGCTGCAACATCACCTCTCGGCTCCTAAACTCAATCCCACGATTGATGAAGGCCAATACACCGTATGCCTTCTTAACCACAGAATCAACCTGCTTGTCAGCTTTGAGCGTCCTATGGAATTGGACTCCAAGATTCCTCTGATCCTCCACACTGCCAAGAGTCTTACCATTAATACTATATTCTGCCATCATATTTTACCTACCAAATTGAACCACCTCACAGTTATCTGGGTTGAACTCCATCTGCCACTTCTCAGCCCAGTTTTGCATCCTATCAATGTCCTGCTGTAACCTCTGAGAGCCCTCCACACTATCCACAACACCTCCAACCTTTGTGTCATCAGCAAATTTACTAACCCATCCCTCCACTTCCTCATCCAGGTTATTTATAAAAATCACAAAGAGTAGGGGTTCCAGAACAGATCCCTGAGGCACACCACTGGTCATTTCTTAAATTAAGGTGGGCAATGTGCACTGGCCTGTCAGGAATGCTCAAATCCTGGAAATTAATAAAAAAGAAAATCTATCTCAGTATATGTGGAAGCTTTAGAGAGGGTACAAAGGAGATGCTGCCTGGATTAGAGAACATCTTATGAGAAAAGGTTGAGTGAACAAGAGACAACTGGATAGAGCTATATATATGATTGAGAGGCATAGATAAGGGGTTACAATAAATGTCTTTTCCCCAGAGCAGCAATGATCAATGGGTAATTATTAATATCACATGTACCTAGATACAGTGAAGCTCTTGTTTTACATACTGTTTATGCAAATCAGATTATTGCAAATTGCATAAGGTAAAATAATAACAATGCAGAATAAAGCATAACAGCTATAGAGAAAGAGCAGTGCAGGTAAATAAGAATGTGTGATATGTTTCGTAACTCCAGAAACTAATCAAAAGAAAGGCACACAAACTCGAGATTGTTTGTCTATTTAGTTTTTCTTCAAGTGAGGTGCTCACATATGACGTATGCCATTCATGTACTTTTGCATATAAACTCATAATGAATTATGTAAATATAGAATGCTTAAACAATATATTTATGATATTACTCAAAGGATACTGAAATAGTTATGCACCACACTCCTCCCTGCTTAGTTATGTACCCCACCTCAATATAGAACGTATCTCAACTCAAATATGTCTGTATATTAGAGGAGATGATAGCTAGGAGCTCCAGGGAGGTGGTCACCTCTAGGTTACAGGAAGCAGGTGAATGGGTGGCAGTCAGAAGAAGAAAGGGAAGTAGGCAGCCAGTACAGAATGTCCCTGTGGCCATTCCCCTTAATAACGAGTATAACATTTTGGGATATTGTTTGGTGGGGATGGGGCAACCTACCAGGGGAGATGCACAGCCTCTGGCACTCTGGAAGAGAAGGGGGCCAGAGGAGGAATGCAGTGGTGATAGGAGATTCCATAGTCAGAAGAGCAGATGGGAGAGTCTAGCTGGATAGAGAGACCCGGATGGTATGTTGCCTCCCAGCTGCCAGGGTCAGGGACATCTCAGATCCTGTCCACAACTTTCTAAAGGGGAGAGTGAGCAGCTAGAAGGCTTGATACATATTGGTACCAATGACATAGGAAGGAAAAGAGAGGAGTTTCTGTAGAGAGAATTTAGATAGGTAGAAAGCAGAAAAGCAAAACCACCAGGGTAGCAAACTGGATTTCTGCCCGTGCTATGCGCCACTGAGGGCAATAGGATGATTTGGCAGATGAATTGGTTCAGAGGCCAGGGTTTCAGACTGATGAATCATTGGACCTCTTCTGGGAAAAGAATAACGTATACAAAAGGGACAGGCTACACCTGGACTCAAGGGACACCAATATCCTTGCGGACAGGTTTGCTAAAGGTATTGGGAAGGGCTTAAACTAATTTGGCAGGGGGATGGGAACTGGAGTGATGGGGCTGAGGACAGGGATATTGTTTTACAGGCAGAGGTCATGTATAGTGAGACTGTTAGGAAGGACAGGCAAATGATAGGGCAAAATTGCAGTCAGTGGATGGGCTTCAGTGTAAAAGGGGGACAAATACAGGACTGAAGGTGATATACATGCAGTAGACAAAATAAGGTAGATGATCTTGTGGAGCAATTCGAGATTGGCATGTATGACATGGGTATTACGGGGTCACAGTTGAAAAACGATTGTAGTTGAAAGTCTTATATCCAAAGGTACACAATCTTTCGAAGAGGCAGGTAGATTGGGAAAATCAAGTTGATGCTGGATCCCAAGGTATAATAGTGGAATGCCTCTGAGAAAGCTTTTTGGAGCAACTTGTGGTTGAGCCCACTCGGGGGTCGGCCATGCTGGCTTGGGTGTTGTGTAATGAACCAGATATTATTAGGAAGCTTAAGGTAAAGGAACTTTTAGGAAACAGTGATCTTAATGTAATAGAATTCACCCTGAAATTTGAGAGGGAGAAGATAAAGTCGGATGTATTACAGTGGAGTAAAGGGGCATGGGAGAGGAGCCAGCCAAAATTGTTTGGAAGGGGACACTAGCAGGAATGATGGTAGAGCAGAAATAGCTGGAATTTTCGGGAGCAATTCAGAAGGCACAGGATAGATACATCCCAAAGAAGAGGAAGTATTTTAAAAGCACGATGACGCAACCATGGTTGGCAAGGGAAGTCAAACCTAAGATGACAAAAAAGAGGGGGCATATAATAAAGCAAAAATTAGTGGGAAGTTAGAAGATTTGGAAATTTTGAAAAACCAACAGAGGGCAACTAAAATAACCGGGGGAGGGAATAAAATATGAATGTAGCTAGCCAATAATATCAAAAATGAAAATATTAAATATCAGAAGTTTTTTTCAGATATATAAAGAAGATGTTGGACGTGAAAATGATGCTGGAGAGGTAGTCATGGGGACAAGGAAATAGCAGGTGAACTGAATAAGTATTTTGCATCTGTCTTCACTGTGGAAGACACTAGTAGTATACTGGAAGTTCGAGACTGACAAGAGTCTGAAATGGGTGCAGTTGCTATTACTAGGGAGATGGTGCTTGGGAAACTGAAAGATCTGAAGGTAGGTGTGTCACTAGAACCTGATGGACTACACTCCCCAGGTTTCTAAAAGAGGTAGCTGAAGAGATGTGGAGGGATTATCAATGATCTTTCAAGAATCAGTAAATTTTGGCATGATTCTGGAGGAATGGAAAATTACAAATGTCACTCCACTCTTCAAGAAGGGAAGGGGGCAGAAGAAAGGGAAGTATAGGCCAGTTAGCCTGACCTCAGTAGTTGGGAAGGTGTTGGAATCAATTGTTAAGGATGTAGTTCTGGAGTACTGGGAGGCACATAATAAAAAAGACCGAAGTAGCATGATTTCCTCGAGAAAATCTTGCCTGACAAATCTGTGAAATTCTTTGAAAAAAAATAACAAGCAGGAAAGACAAAGGAGAATTGGATGGATGTTGTGTACTTAGATTTTCAGAAGGCCTTTGACACAGTACCGCATATAAGGCTGCCAAACAAGGTAAGAGCCCAGGGTATTATAGAAAAGATAGCAGCATGGATAGAGCATTGGCTAATTGACAGGAGGCAAAGACTGAGAATAAAGGGATCCTTTTCAAATTGGCTGCCGGTGACTAGTGGTGTTCCACAAGGGTCTGATACAAAGATAAGGTGAGGACCAGGTAGTGTTGAGGAAGCAGAGAGGCTGCAGAAGGACTTGGATTAGGAAAAAGGGCAAAGAGGTGGCAGAGTCTGGAAGTGCAAGATCATGTGCTTTGGTAGATGGAATAAAAGCGTAGACTAGGTTCTAAATGGGGAGAAAATGCAAAAATCCAAGGTGAAAGGGGATTTGGGAGCCCTAAAGATTAATCTGCAGAGTGAATCATGGTGAAGAAGGCATAAGCAATGTTAGCATTTATTTCAAGAGGATTAGAGTATAAAAGCAAGGACGTAATGCTGAGACTGTATAAGGCACCTCAGAGTATTGTGAGCAGTTTTGGGCCTCTTATTTAAGAAAGGATGATATTGGAGAGGATTCAGAGGAGGTTCACGAGTATGATTCCAGGAATGAAAGAGCTATCATATGAGTAGTGATTAAAGTTCTAGGCCCATACTTGCTGGGAGTTAAAGAATAAGGGGGGATCTCATTGAAATGTATTAAATGTTGGAGGGCCAAGGTAGACTGGATGTGAAGAGGATGTTTCCTTTGGTGGGGGAGTCTAGGACCAGAGAGCACATCCTCATAATAGAGGGATGTCCATTTTGAACAGAAACGAGGAGGAATTTTATTTAGCCAGATGATGCTGAATCTGTGGAATTTGTTGCCACAGACAACTGCAGAGGCCATGTCACTGGGTGTGTTTAAGGTGAACATTGACAGGTTCTCTACTTGTCAGGTTGTGAAAGGTTATGGGGAGAAGGAAGGAGAATGGGATTGAGGGGGAAATGGGTCAGGCATGATGAAGTGGCAGAGCAGACTTAAGGAGAATTAGGCCCAAATAGCCTAACTCTGTTCCTACGTCTTATGATCTTATGGTCTTGTATATAATTGTGTAGAAGAATGGTCCTCTTCTGATCTTAAAATTTCCAAGTGCCCACTTTTGATCACCTCTGTAGTCCCTCACTAGGGCTGCTTGTGCAGAGGTGAAACTTCAAACCTTCTTGTTTGAATTGCCTTCAATTTGTCTCAGCTGATTATCCTGCATACTCATTCTGACGTAGGGTTTGAAGAGATCCAAGTGTAAACACAAAGGACAATATGCAAACGGCATAGCTGCTGAGCTGTTGGTTGTGGAGTGTGCTGCAGTGCGATCTGAGGTGATAAGTTCAAGGGAGAGGACAAGTAGCTATGTTTGGCAGGAACTTATAGTAATTGACAAATCCTAAAAAAAGTCCACAGCTGTGATGTGTGCTTTGGCCGTGGGGCATCCACCAGTGCTTGGAATTAGCACACTTGTGTAAATCTTGTGCATCAATGGTGTGACCACAGTAAGTGATGCTTGGTTTAAAGAATTCACACTTGTTGTGTTGTACTCTAAGTCCATGCTATTCTAAGCTTTTTAACAGTGTCCTGAGATTTTGGAAATATTCCATGTCATCCTCACTAATAACAATGATGTCATCCAGGTAACACTGAGTGCCTGGGCAGTCTTGCAATTCCTGGTCCATAGATTTCTGCCGGGGTGCAGATGCTACTCCAGAAATATCCCTCTTCTGTTGATAAAGCCCTTTGTGAGTGTTTATAGCAAGATACACTTTAGATTCTTCTTCCATCTCCATCTATAGGTAGACCTCAGTTACGTGCACTTTGCTGAAGTGTTCTGCTCTAGAAAGGTTTGTAAAGACATAGAACCATAGAACATTACAGCACAGAAACAGGCCTTTTGGCCCTTCTTGGCTGTGCCGAACCATTTTTCTGCCTAGTCCCACTGACCTGCACCTGGACCATATCCCTCCATACACCTCTCATCCATGTACCTGTCCAAGTTTTTCTTAAATGTTAAAAGTGAGCCCGCATTTACCACTTCATCTGGCAGCTCATTCCATACTCCCACCACCCTCTGTGTGAAGAAGCCCTCCCTAAAGTTCCCTTTAATCTTTTCCCCTTCACCCTTAACCCATCTCCTCTGGTTTTTTTCTCCCCCAGCCTCAGTGGAAAAAGCCTGCTTGCATTCACTCTATCTATACCCATCATAATTTCATATACCACTGTCAAATCTCCCCTCATTCTTCTACGCTCCAGGGAATAAAGTCCTAACCTATTCAACCTTTCTCTGTAACTGAGTTTCTCAAGTCCTGGCAACATCCTTGTAAGCCTTCTCTGCACTCTTTCAACCTTATTTATATCCTTCCTGTAAGTTGGTGACCAAAACTGAACACAATACTCCATTCGGCCTCACCAATGCCTTATACAACCTCATCATAACATTCCAGCTCTTATACTCAATACTTTGATTTATAAAGGTCAATGTACCAAAAGCTCTCTTTGCAACCCTATCTACCTGTGACACCACTTTTAGGGAATTTTGTATCTGTATTCCCTGATCCCTCTGTTCTACTACACTCCTCAGTGTCCTACCATTTACCTTGTATGTTCTACCTTGGATGTTCTACCTTGGTTTGTCCTTCCAAAGTGCAATACCTCACACTTGTCTGTAATAAACTCCATCTGCCATTTTTCAGCCCATTTTTCCAGCTGCTCCAAATCGCTCTGCAAGCTTTGAAGACCTTCCTCACTGTCCACTACACCTCCAATCTTTGTATCGTCAGCAAATTTGCTGATCCAATTTACCACATTATCATCCAGATCATTGACATAGATGACAAGTAACAATGGACCCAGCACTGATCCCTGTGGCACACCACTGGTCACAGGCCTCACTCCCACTAAAATTATCTTATCTTCAGTAGAAGCTCCTGGTTGAATATGTGCAGGCTTCAGTTCAGGATCTCTAAAGTGCCATTCAAGCTTATTTTGTGGAATTACTGAAACAGCTGAGCCACTGTCCAGTGCAATTTTAATGAATTTGCCACTCAGTTCTGGTGTAAGCCATATTGCTTGTCTCTTGTTAGTTTTCACATTGGGTATTTAGTCTGTGTCATTCTCATCATCAGATTTTTCATCAATAACATGCAGATTAGTGTTGTCTTTGAAACTGCAACTTGACCTTTACTCTTTACTGTGCAGCCCATTTATATATGTCCACCTGACATACTTTTTGTACGTGTCCTACTTTGTTGCATTTTCTACAAGTTTCCCCTTTAACCCTGCATTGGTCTGGCGTATGTGGTCCCTAGCAAAATGGTAACAGAATTTGTTCAAGTAGGTAGGTTTTTTTTAATATTGTAATTTTATTCATGTTCACTCTCACTCCTAATTGCAACTCAATTGTACCTCTGGCTGCTGTTTCCATTGAAGCAGCGATATTGAACTGCTATTTTAAATGTGAGTTGTTCATAATGAAGAGCCATTTCTGAATGCTTTCTTGTAAAATTCCACAAACTAAACAATCCATCAATGCATCTTTAAACCCATCACTGAACTAACAATCCTCGGACAGTTTCTTCAGTTCAGCCTCAAAAGCTGAAATAGACTCTCCTTTTTAATTCCGCTTATGAAACCTGAAGCATTCTGCAGTCAACAGTGGTTTCGGTTCTAAATGCTCGTGCTTATTTTCACAATATCAGCAAAGCTTACTTCAGCTGGTTTGGTTGGAGCAGTCAAACTTTGAAACAGACGATATGTTTTTCCACCTATTGCACTAAGTAAAACTGGCACTCGTTTCTTTTGGTTATTCTGTTTGCTTTAAAATACTGCTCAATTCATTATCATCCACTTATCTGCTGTGCATTTTAATGTGTCTATCTTTCTAAATGTAGACAACCATTTCTGCTTTTTAAAAAATTTATTATCATTATCATCCAATGTTCCCCGTTTATAAACCCATGGCATTTTGCTTGTTCATTTTGTCAATTTTCTGCCTTTTTAAATTTGAATATCTCTCTCCCCTTAAGAAACAGGTGCTGCACTTCAATAGGTAGGTAGTCATCTCCAGTTCATGTTAAAACGTCACCGTCACCACTATTATGTATTGTAACTCCAGAAGCTAACTGAAGGAAAAACACAGGAGCCCGTGATATTTGGTTGTCTCAGTGTTTCTTTAGTGAGACGCTCTTCTACGACGTAGTGGTGTAATGGTGCATGCTGTTCAGATACTCCTTACAAATTGAATGTACTTACAATATTACTCAAATATGACTAAAATATTAAACTTGCTGCAATGTGCACATTCATAATGATTATGAGGTCAAGAGTACATCTTATCATACAACAAACTGATAACGGTGGGATAGTCCTTCAGCCTGTTGGTACGTGCTGTCAGGCTTGTTTTCGGGCTTTTGTATGGGAAAGGGCAGAGAACGTCTAGTGAGTGTGATTTCTGAGTGTGCTAGCTGATTCTTCTAAGGTGAATGAGGGAAGTTTAGGTGAGATGTCAAAGGTAGGGATTTTTACACTGAATTGTTGGTGCCTGAAATGCACTTCTGGGGGTGGTGATAGAGATTGATATGGTGGGGACATTTGAGAGAGTCTTAGCTACACACATGGACGTAAGAAAAAAGGGGAGGATTATGGGCTATGTCGGAGGGAAGGTTCTGCTGTACAGCTGTGTTCTGTGGAGTCTGTGAAATTGAATGAGAGTTTTGGCTCACCCTCTGTCATCCTCTGCACCCTGACCAGGATAAGTATGAGGAGAGGTCCATTTTCACTGACTACTGTCTTGGCCAACATTATGCCGTGGAAGGGAGCAGTAACATCCCATGTGCTTGTTTTAGATGGCGCTGGTGAAGCAGTGACAATTTGCTGGTAGCAGACAAAACTAATAACTACTTTATTAGTCGCACTTTTTATGGAAAATTATCACTGCAGTGAATTGCCTGGAACTTCCCTTTTGGAGTTGAGCTTTTGAACCCCCTGTACAACCTGGTATTTCTGCGTTACGAACTATCGAAGGTGCAGGAGAGCTGCAGTGAAGCAAGGTGGCAGGGCCTGGGCCTGAGAGGGGAGGAATAAGCCAATGCTTGACTGATGTAAGCACTGGGCCAAATTGGAAAGACCGGGTATGAGCTGAATTGAAATGGTGGGTCCCAGGCCCAAGAGGCAGGGCCCAGGTCTGAGTGTGAGGAACAACCTGATGTTTGGCAGATTTAAGCACTGGGCTAGAAACAAGAGTGTTCCGTTCACTTCTTAGCAAGGTTTACTCATCTCTGCACTGAATTGAGACTGTTGCCTGCAACTAACAGGACCCTGGATCAGCTGTGACTGGCTTCATGGCTATGGGCTCACTTTCATGAACTTCAGTTCTGAATGTTGTTTGCTTGCTTTTATTATTTGCATAATTTTTTTCTCTACACATTTTCTGTTTGACAGTTTTTAATGAGCTCTATTAGGTTTCTTTGTTCTCTAGCTGTCTATAAGAAGATTAATCTCAAGGTTGAATAATGTATACATGCTTTGTTAACAAGTGTATTTTGAACTTTGTCTTCCTGTTTCTTACTCCCTCTAGTAGTGCTGCACTTTTCTCTGAGGTTGCAGGAGAGTTGTGTGTCACTGAAGGTAAAGCGGAGATGATTTGGGTGATGTGACTACTGGAGATGAACAACAAGCAGATTTTACAATTTCAGATTTCTGATGCAGTAGTTCTGAGTGTGACGTGCTGAAAGGTTATTGGTTTGGACATGGTTGGACATAGTCATTGAGAAGAGTATTAGATTAGATTATTATCTGAGTATTAGATTATGAGGACACTCAGTCCTCGTTTATTGTCATTTAGAAATGCATGCATTAAAAAATGATATAAGTTTCCTCTAGAATGATATCACAAGAAAACACAGAACAAACCAAGACTAAAACTGACAAAACCACATAATTGTAACATATAGTTACAATAGTGCAAAGCAATACCATAATTTGATAAAGAGCAGACCATGGGCATGGTAAAAAAAAAAAGTCTCAAAGTCCCGACAGACCCATCATCTCACGCAGGCGGCAGAAGGGAGAAACTCTCCCTGCCATGAACCTCCAAGCACCACCAACTTTTACAGCTTGGGGCGCCAGAGTTTGGAATTCAATTCCAGTGCATTTCTGAGGAGTCTGTATGTCCTACCTGTGGAAATTTGTAGGTTTTAGCCGGGTGCTCCAATTTCCTCCCTGTTGTGTATGTGGCCTGGTTACACAACAACGCTATTAGTAAAAATGCTGGAGACGGGAGCTAAGTTTCATGGTTCTTTACTGGCAGAATCCAAACTTGGCACACATGTACAGATCAATATGTGCCTGATAGCACATGCTGAATATGTGCCTAATAGCGCATTCAACGATGTGTTACTAAAACATAAAGTAAGCCCTTATTATACTGTAGGCTATATGGTACACTTCTCCCCTTTTATTAGTGTACTAACAGTTTTTTTTAACTGGGGCACTATGCTAAACAAATATGTTTACCCTTAACATATAAACACCTACCATTTGTTTACTTGGTAACAATAATATCAAATTATGACAAAGTAAAGTAATAATATCAATTTATAATGAGCCTTTTTTTTTACTTTTGGTCTAAGACCTGTTTATAACTCAAGTCTCTTGGGGGGGAGGGGGTCTTCTCTAGATTGTCCGGCACTGAAGCAAATAGGTCTTCGCTATATTGACTGGAATAAATTAAACAATCCACAAAATGGCAGGTTCCAGCCATAAAGAGTAGTCACCTCCATCTTGTAAAGATGTCGAAAGCAAAGTGAAATCCGTGAAAAGGTGAATGTTATTCTTAAAAATATGTACAATCATCAAAACTGAGATGGCATTGGAAAGTGTCTTCAAATAGTGTGTCCTTCAGTCTGTCAATAAACTTGTTTGTTTTAATACCAATTTCCATATAAAAGTCATGAAAAGTTGACCTCTGAGCATAGGGAGTTGAGAAGATGTGAGCCTCCAACTTGCTAAGAGTTCGAGGCAGCAGATCGCCTCCATATAATAGACTCCTCTATGCAGTTGTCCTAGGTATATATGCATCTTTGTGCTATCACTTGTCTTCCTTACCCATATCTCATCTGTTCCAACTGAGCTAATTACACAGCCAATCTTCGTATTCTCCTTAGATTCCAAATAGATAGCCTGACCTTTATGATACCACCTCTTATCATAATATAATTTTCCATCTTCTATTTGTGCTTCATATCTTTGTGCTGGTGATTCAGCAGGAGTGCTGGGAAGATACTCAGGAGAAGACGGAGATACTGGTCTTTTTGGGGATTTAAGCTTATTGACAGTTCGCAGATCTTCCATTATCTGTTCATCTGTTAACAAGTAATTTAGCTGTGCAGGTGCAGGTTTTTGTCTTTTGTCTGTAATTGGAGCAGGGTCATTCGGTCTCCTCCTTAGTTTCCTAGTCATTATTGGCTTTATCTCCATAGAATCTCCTGTGAGTTTCATTGTTAGCCTCTCATTCTCAATCATCTTTTTCTTTTCTTCTAACTCGATCTTTTTATCTTCAAATTCCTTCACTGCTGCTTTCTTTTCTTTAATATAATTCCTTTCTACTTGTTCTGTCTCCAGTTGCAGAAAAAGCTCTGCATTTAGTATTGTTTTCTTGTATTGTTGATCTAGTTTCTTCATCCTTTTCTTATACTCCTGCAAAGTGCCTTCGTGTAACTGCTGTAGCTGTCTTTTGAGAGATGTCAATTTCTCCTGGTACATCTGCTCTTTTACTTCCAGGTAGTCTTCATCATCCTGCTAATTGGCAATATCTGTCTCCCTTGCATCCTCTGTATCTTCATCCAAGTTGCAGCCATGGATACTGCATTCGTCCTCATCGTCGACACTATCTAACTCCTCCTCGTCATTGTAATAGTTGACAATAGGTGAGAGGAGAGCTGTGGACATCTACCCTGCCGAGCTGCCCTCCTTTGTTAACGCATCTAGTGCCTTGATGGTGTACCAATCCATTTGGATTTTCCTGAGCCATTCACGTCCTAGCAATGGTGGTCCTCCATTTTTCAGTACATAGAGGTTCAGCTGCTGTGTTTTGTCTCTGTAGGTCACTGTCACTTTAATTTTACCTTTGGGACACACTTTCAGTCCTGTGTAAGTCTTTAGCAGTAGTTTAGTTCGTTTCAGAGATGTGTGAAAAAACAGTCATTTGTAGTCATGCACAGAGATCACTGTTAAAGCTGAGCCTGTGTCCAACTCCATTTTCAGTCTGATGCCTGCCACTTGTGGAGTGATCCTTATTACTCTTCGATCATCTGTCTCTTTCAAGCTGTGAAGTTGCAGACAAGATAATTCACTTTCGGCTGAGTCATTTTCATCAGAACTGCTTTCTTCCATGTTGTGTACATTGTTGTGTTTTCCTTTCTGGGATTTCTTGTTTCTTTGTATTTTGCCCTTTTTCTGCTGTTGACTAGTTTTGCATACTCTGCCAATGTGGCCCTGTTTGCCACAGTTTCTGCATTCTTTGTCTTTAAACCAACAGTCTTCGGGGTCATGTGACATATTCCCACAACTCTAACATTTCCTTCCGTCATTTCTGTTCAGTGACATTTTATTTGTGACATATTCCAGAGATTTTTGTTGTATCTCAGAAGCACCCTGTTCTGCTGTTTCCGTTGATATTGTAATGTTCAGCGCCTTCTCTAATGTAAGGTCCCTTTCACACAGGAGCTTCTTCTGTGTGGTTTCACAGTGCATGCCACACACTAACCTATCCCTCAATGCGTCCGATAGACCAGCTCCAAATCGACAACGTTCTGATAATTTGCACAATTCAACATAATATTCAGAAATGCTTTCACTTTTGCTCTGACTCAGTTTATGAAATTTAAATCTTTCAGCAATGACCAGTGGTTTGGGGTTTAAATGCTGTTGGAGAGTGTCTACTATTTGCTTGAACGTTTTGTCAGCTGGCTTTTCAGGGGTTAACAAGCTCCATAGCAGCCCGTGTTTTTTTGCTCCCATAACACTGCGTGAGATGCTGGCTTTCTTTTCATCCTTAACACAGTTAGCATCACAATACAACTCCACTATTTCAATGCAAGTTACCCAGTTTTCAATGCCACTATCAAATGCTGTAATGGTTCCAATCATTGCCATCTTTGTTATGTTAATTAAGCCCTGTTCTCCCCTTATTTTCCTTTTTGACTCGCGTGTCCTTTTTACTAGCACCACGAATGCACTCCAGCTAGATGTGTGTGTCGCTCCTTTTTATCTCCCTTCTGGGGCAGGCAGACCCTCAGTCCCTGGGGGTCAGTGCCGGCTGTGGTCTCAGCTGGACATGCTGCGACTCTGACTGTGTCTCTTGGTCTCTCGGCATTTCCGGCCCTGGCTGTGCTCCCATTTCCTTCCAGACTCATGGCCTTGCTCTGCCTCCTCCCCACTCTCCCTGGCTTGTTCCTTGCACTCTTCTTCCGAGTGTCGTTATCAGCTAAAACACGGTGTTCTGATAAGATGTAGGTTCATTAACCTCGTTGCCAATTTGTTGTGTATGTGGCCTGGTTAAACAATAACATTATTAATAAAAATGCTGGAGACGGGAGCTAAGTTTCATGGTTCTTTACTGGCAGAATCTGAACCCGGCACACACGTACAGATCAATACGCGCCTAATAGCACATTCAGTGATGTGGTACTAAAACATAAAGTAGTCCCTATTATACTGGAGGCTATGCAGTACACTCCCACAGTCCAAAGATGTACAGGATAGATGAACTGGTCATTGTGAATTGTCCCATGATTAGGGTAGAGTTAAATTGGGGCTGCTGGGGCAATGCATCCCACAGGCTGGAAGGGCTTACTCCATGCTGTAACTCTAAGTGACTGAATAAAGAGTGATCATACATGGAACGAGCTGCCAGAGGAAGTGGTTGAACCAGGTACATTTAAAAGGCATTTGGGCAGGTTAATGGATAGGAATGGTTTAGAGCAGGGGTTCCCAACCTGGGTCCACAGATCCCTCGGTTAATGGTATAAAAATGGTAATGACATTAAAAAAAAAGTTGTGAACCCCTGGTTTAGAAGGATATGGGTCAAACGCAGATGAGTAGGACCAAAGTGCTTGTTTCCGTGCTGCATGACTCTGACTAATTCATTGCTTTGAAATGAGTAAACGGTGTTTCCTACAGCTGGGGCACAAGAAAGAGGCAAAAGGTATTATGCAAATATAGATTACTACTGCTTAACAACACACATAAAATGCTGGGGGAAATTCCGCAGGCCAGGCAGCATCTATGGAAAAGAGCAAACAGTGGACATTTTGGGCCAAAACCCTTGAGCATTTTGTGTGTGTTGCTTGGATTTTCTGCATCTGCAGATTTTCTCTTGTTTGTGATTGGATTGCTACTGTTTAATGTTAATTTGCTTTTTGTGTCCACATTTGTGTCAGGCAGCCTTTCAAGACCATGGTGTACAATATTGAAAAACTGAAAAGCTCAGCTGAGCAATGCCCTGAGAAGGAGCCGCAGCCAGTGTTGTAGATGCAACGGAAAGGAACCTTTTGGTCATTGTCTCCATCACTTGCACGAACTAATTCCTTGAAAGTTGTTACTCTGTGTCTTTTAGGCATTTACTTTGGACATTGTCCAAGCCTTGCCCTTGTTCAAACTGAACACCTATCAGTAGGTGTGCATGAATTTAAATTATTACATAAGTGAGATTTATTTGTTTTGAGTTACTAATTCTGTACAAATTTTTGCAGTGTCACTTATCTAACAATAGCTCAGGCCCTAAATAAAAATAATCTACAATAGTGTTCAGAGTCCTCGAGTCATGGCTGAATCTCATTGAAACTATTCCTCAGCTTTCAACCAGCACTTTTAATTTAATGGCCGTCTGCCTCACTTTAAAGTTTATTGGACATCTCTGCCGTATTTTTAATAAAAAGAAAGAAGTTGAAAACTTAAGCAATTTTAATATTACAGTGCCAAGGTAAATAACCAAAAGGTTATTTGATATTTCAAAAGTAGTTGATTATTAATGGATATTTTATTGTATGTACTATTGTTTAAAAACTTGTGAATGTAATTTAACAGTATGACTGAGTCAGTGTATTCAGTTGATCAAAGAGGAGTGGGTTGTTTTTATCACCCAGTATTGTTTCAAACCCCACCCATGAGATTTGTTTTTCAAATCAGATACTAGATTGCTACAGTGTACACACGTCTTGCTGGGTTCTCTTCCGTGACCCAGAGTGTTGGCTGTTGATTACAAAAAAAACCATAACCGATGTGTTTGTAGTGTTTGCGTGGTCTATATTGTGATTAAACTCTGTCCCTGCCACACCTGTCCTTGGAGAAGAGAGCAGAAAGGAAACTGCGATAGGTGTGATGGTCACCTGTATCCTTCACCTCCACCTCTGCAAGCTTGTTTTGACAATCTGCTCCCTCATTAGATGCAAAGTCTGAGCATCTACTCTCCTGTGATGTGGCTGGACAACCCACCATCCTGTCGTCTTCATGAACACTTTTGTCTTCTTGATGGCCAGTGTCTTTCTGCACTAATCGGCCCATTGGGTCTCCTTGGCCATTTAGGACTGAAATAAGGAGAAATGTCTTTACACAGTATATGGAGAGTTGAATTCTCTGCCTGCAGAGACTTCATAATTTGTCACATTCAAACCTGAAGTCAATAGATTTCTGAATATCAAAGCGAGCCAGGCATTACATGGGCTATTGAGGTAGGTCAACCATGATCCTGTCAAATGTCAAAGCAATCTCTGATCCTGCTCCTACATCTTACCAAACCTTTAAATTCCTCTTCTCTACTGAATTCTTTAATCTTTTTTACTTTTTATTACCTACAGGACCAATCTTTCACTTAACCCCAATGCTTCCTCCCTGCATCTGTCAGTTTGATATTCTTTTGCTTTCATCTCAGAGGTTTTTAAATAGTGGGGCAACTAAACTTGCAGCAGAAAAGATCATGAAAATAAGGCAGACCGCTAGAAGCTTCTAAATATTTGGATAGTATCCCTGACATAGTAACGATTATATCAGTGATCTCGAGAGGAAGAAGTGAACGATATTAAAAAGAAAGGTAGATGCATCCATGGTAGATGCCAAAGTAGACTGGATGATTGCTCACTCAATTCTGTTCATAGAGAACAAAGGACTGACATGCAGAGGAATGTCAGTCACATGAACATGTGGAACTTAATTTGAAACAACAAAGGAAACAGATTTAAAATTTGGTATGATGTTTCCAAGGGTGTTTGGCACATGTGTGATGCTATGGAGAGGATCAGCAGTGGCAGCCTTGGACATCGGGATGTATAAATGCTATTTTGGATGCCACCATAGAGCTTAACGTTACTTCTCTGTTTGTATAATTTCAGAGGGGAACACTTCTAGAACCACATTTAATGATATTTGCATCTTTTCAGGTTTTGTCATTGTGTGATTCATTCTAATGACCCTCCACTGCAACTTCAGTACCTCAAATCGATGTAGTAAGTACCCTACTTAATTTTGCATTTCCTTTTCTGTAATTGCACACATTCACATGCTGATTCCAGTCTCACCCTAGTGAGGAAACAGTGGCCTGCTGGGCTGTTGGAACTGTCTGCTGGTGAAATGTCCTTGCCTGTAGCTGCAGTAAGATGGAAGAACACAACAACTTAAGGAAACAGCAGGTGGGGGCTACTCAGCCCCTCAAGCCTAGCCCATCGTTCAATGTGATCACAGCTGCTCTATCCCAGGCCTCATCTCCTCTTTTTTTCCCAGTTCCTCTCTTACCTGATCTCACAAAAAGCTGTTTACTTCCTCCTTGAATGTGTGACCCTCTCACCGAGGCTCGTACACTAACTTAGCTTGTTAGCAAACTCTGCTAATAGCCACGAGACTCAGGTGAGAAGGCCACCTTTCATAAACAATGTATTTCCAGGGTCGGTATGATTTGGGGTTCAACCAAACAGGAGTGTCATTCCAATTAAAGGAACCTTGATTTGAGCAAGTGCTGTGCAAATACTGTCCATACACAGTTATCAATAGCCCAGAAACGACAGATAATGCACCAGCATAAAATTATAAAGAAACTATATTTACGAAATTTTTAACTTTATCAAACAGTTAGTAGAGAAAGAGAAAAAAATGATGAAAGGGCCCATTCCAGTTAAACCAGTCTAAATGTGCACATAAACATTGGAGCTCCTTTCTGAAGTAGTCAGGATGATTTGCTTTGATTCCTTGCACTGAACCCACGTTCTGCATGAAAATACCAGTCACAGTTCGAACTTCCCTTGAAGTCAGTCTCGAATGAACTGGCAAACACAGGAGTATTGCCGTTCCCTCCTCTGAACCACTCGTCTGCACAGAGCACTTTTTACAATGGGGTCTCTCCTTTAAACAGCACTTGGCGGCACCTTCTCTTGTGCCGTGCTTCACCGCTCCCGCTGAAAAGACCTCAAACCAGACCAATGTCCTTCAGAAAACTCTTCCTGGCCAGCTCTCCAGAACTTTCTCTCACATCCCACAACCCTGACTGGCTGACACAACATTCCAAAGTTGGACAACGTGGCTCCTTATCTTTAGCCAAAGCCTACACACTCTTACCAGCAGGACACACTGATTTACAGAAAACTCAAATAAAATACTTCACAGCATAGCAGTATAAATCTTAACCAGGGTATTACAAATGCCTTTAGTGACCCAATCTCCAGAATCTTTTAGGATGGGGAGATTTACTATGCTGTGTGAGAAGTTTTAAATGAATGATCCTTAATCTTTTAATGATACTTTTCTGTGAACCAGAGGGTTGTAGGATGTAAGAGAAAGTTTCTCTCACTAGTGAAACATCTCATATCCCATATGGACCTTGTGTTTCAAAACTGATATAAAAGATTATGTGGAACTATTTAAAATATTCCAGTTTCTTTCTCCTACTCTGCCCAATGATTAGCTCTTCTCAAACACCATTATAAACAATTATTCAGTTGTCATATTGTTTCCATGGGAACTTTGCTTTGGAAATTTGTCTTTTATTTACCTTAATATAATGACACTGCCTCATTAGTTGAGAAGTACTGAGTCATAAGATGTTATGGTTGGGAACCACCTTTCTGATTCTGAATTAGCAAGTATTTACAATTCTCACCTCCCAGCAATAACTTTTTAAAGCAGCTTTCACATTGAGAGTTCAGATCTGCAAACTAATTAATAATATTCATGGAAGTGTAAATTCAATTTTGCACTGTTGTTCTCTGGCTCTGTAGCTCAGCGGGTCTCACTGTCTGCAGAGACAAAAAGAGTAATTTGAGATCGTGCATCGGTCAGAGACATCATTCAGGTCTACAAGTTGTTTTCTGTTTGTTTTTATTTTGAATTTCCAGCACTTGTGTTTTTATTCTGATTTCAGACGTGCAGTTGACATTTCTTTTATTCCTGTCTCAGATATGAACGGTTTTAACAATGGGGTTATCGTCATCCCAGTGATCCTTGGGATTTCATCTGTGGTTCTGATCTCTGTAATCATATGGAAGACTTGTAAAATGAAAAAGGAGAGGGACCATGCCCCAGTTATCCTCCTGCAAGGTGTGTGTATCTATTACTTTATAGATTAATGATAAATATTCAACCAATGTAGACATCTCCCCTGAGGTTCTGTTGATCTATCAATCTGACCTCAATGCCATGCAGGTCAGTGGTGGCAAAGGAGAGGAGGAATAAAGTATGACTATGACTCTGAATGATTGCAGGTGTGCAAAGAATTGATGGGCTGGCACATCGGTCCATCAACAAGAGCTGTGGCCTCAGTTTACACATTCTCCCTGTGATTGTGTGGGTTTCCACAGGTTGGTCTGGTTCCCTCCCACATCTAAAGACATGCAGGTTGGTAGGTTTATTGGATGCTATAAATTGTTCCTGGTGTGCAGATGAGTGGTAGAATCTAGAGCGGTTTCTGGGAATGTAGGGAAGATCAGAGATCAGTGTAAGTGGATAGTCAATAGAGTGAACACTGTGGACCATCTGTGCTGTATCACCCTTTGACTGACTCAGTAATGAATGGGAAATTGTATGATTTTGGAATCATACAATATGAGCTTACAAAGGATCTTCAATCTCACAATAGATATGCCAACTAGTGGAGTGGTGCCACAGCAACAACCTGGCACTCAATGTCAGTAAGACGAAAGAGCTGATTGTGGACTTCAGGAAGGGTAAGATGGAGGAACACATACCAATCTTCGTAGAAGGATCAGAAGTGGAGAGAGTGGACAGTTTCAAGTTCCTGGGTGTCAAGATCTCTGAGGATCTAACCTGGTCCCAACATATCAATGTAGTTATACAGAAGGCAAGACAGCAGCTATACTTTATTATGAGTTTGAAGAAATTTGGCATGTCAACAAAAACATTCAAAAACTTCTATAGTTGTACTGTGGAAAGCATTCTGACAGGCTGCATCACTGTCTGGTATGGAGGGGCTACTGCACTGGACTGAAAGAAGCTGCAGAGAGTTGTAAATCTAGTCAGCTCCATCTTGGACACTAGCCTGCAAAGTACCCAGGACATTTTCAAGGAGCAGTGTCTCAGAAAGGCAGCTTCCATTATTAAGGACCTCCAGCATCCAGAGCATGCCCTTTCCTCACTATTACTATCAGGTTGCAGATACAGAAGCCTGAAGGCACACACTTAGCAATTCAGGAACAGCTTCTTCCCCTCTGCCATACGATTCCCAAATGAACATTGAACCCTTGGACACAACCTCACTTTTTTAATATATAGTATTGTAGCTGTGTGCTACACACAGCACTAGAATAACCACACGGAGTCGGTGAGTTAGAGTTGCGATGAAAGAGATTTATTCAAACTTTGCGGCCTGCTTTTAAAGCCTTCCCGTTCCCACCCTCCCTGGGGCGGGATTGCTGTGGGGAATGCATATTCCCAGACCCTTTCCGTGCGCGGGATTGTCCCCCTGCTGGTGAAGATGGCCTGGCGCCCTTTCTGGTGCTGGCCCTCTGCCTACACGCGCTGTTGTGAGCCGGTTCGTGGGTGCTAGAAAGTGGGTCGCCACATAACCCCCGCCCCCCCAGAACCGGCGATACCTCCCCCAATGTCCACTGTCTGGATCGGCCTCTGTTTGGGAGGTCTGCCCCTGCGCCGCGGTGCCTGAGCCTGGACCGGCTGTGCCAAGTCCACATGAGCCGGTTTGAGTCGGTCCACCGTGAAAACCTCCTCTCTCCCCCCAATGTCTAGCATGAACGTGGACCCGTTGTTCCTGATCACCTTAAACGGCCCCTCTTAGGGCCGATGTAGCGGTGCCCGGTGTCTGCCCCGTCGTACAAGAAGAAACTTACAGTTCTGCAGGTCTTTGGGTACGCAGGTCGGGCTCTGTCCGTGCTGTGAAGTGGGAATGGGGCCAGGTTACCGAGCCTCTCACGTAGTCTGTCCAGGACTGCTGCGGGTTCTTCCTCTTGCCCCCTTGGGGCTGGTATGAACTCTCCTGGGACGACCAGGGGTGCGCCGTACACCAACTCAGCCGACGAGGTGTGCAGATCCTCTTAGGGCGCCGTGCAGATTCTGAGCAGGACCCAGGGAAGTTCGTCCACCCAGTTAGGCCCCTCCAGGCGGGCCATGAGAGCTGACTTCAGGTGACGGTGGAAACGCTCCACTAGTCCGTTCGACTGTGGGTGGTAGGCAGTTGTGTGGTGTAGCTGTGATCCTAAAAGGCTGGCCATCGCTGACCACAGGCTGGAGGTGAACTGGGCGCCCCTGTCGGAGGTAATGTGGGCTGGTACCCCGAAGCGGGCTACCCAGGTTGCGATCAGTGCTCGGGTGCAGGATTCGGAGGTGGTGTCGGTGAGCGGGACTGCCTCTGGCCATCTGGTGAACTGGTCTATCATAGTTAGGAGGTACCGCGCTCCTCGCGACACTGGCAGGGGCCCCACGATATCCACATGAATGTGGTCGAACCTCCGGTGGGTGGGTTTGAACTGCTGCGGCGGAGCGTTGGTATGCCGCTGCACCTTGGCCGTTTGGCACTGCATGCACGTTTTGGCCCATTCACTGACCTGTTTACGAAGCCCATGCCACACGAACCTGTTGGCGACCAGCCAGACGGTTGTCCTGATGGAGGGGTGCGCTAAGTTGTGAATGGATTCGAAAACCCACCGGTGCCAGGCTGCTGGGACGACGGGGCAGGGTTGGCCGGTAGCTACGTCACATAGTAGGGTCCTCTCACCTGGGCCTACAGGGAGGTCTTGAAGCTGTAAACCGGAGACTGCAGTCCTGTAACTGGGGATCTCAGCGTCTCCCTGCTGTGCCTCTGCCAGCGCTGCATAGTCCACCCCCTGGGACAGGGCCTGTATGGTCGGTCTGGATAGTACATCCGCCACGATGTTGTCCTTTCCCGAGACATGCCGGATGTCCGTCGTGTACTCGGAGATGTAGGACAGATGTCGCTGCTGGCAGGACGACCAGGGGCCGGACACCTTCGTGAACACAAAGGTGAGCGGTTTGTGATCTGTGAACGCAGTGAAGGGCCTACCTTCTAAGAAGTACCTGAAATGCCGGATTGCCAGGTATAGTGCCAATAGCTCCCGGTCGAAAGCACTGTATTTGAGTTCGGGTGGTCGTAGGTGTTTACTGAAGAACGCCAGGGGTTGCCAGCGACCCTCGATGAATTGTTCCAGCAGTCCACCGACCGCTGTGTTGGATGCGTCCACCGTGAGGGCAGTAGGAACGTCCGTTCTGGGGTGCACTAGCGTCGCGGCGTTTGCCAAGGCTTCTTTGGTTTTAACGAAAGCGGTTGCGGCCTCTTCGTCCCAGGTAATGTCCTTGCCCTTACCCGACATCAGAGTGAACAGGGGGCGCATGGTTCGGGCTGCTGAGGGGAGGAAACGGTGGTAGAAATTCACCATACCCACGAATTCCTGCAGACCTTTGATTGTGTTGGGTCGGGGGAAGTGGCAGACCGCGTCTACCTTGGCGGGCAGCAGGGTTGCCCCGTCTTTAGTAATCCTGTGGCCCAGGAAGTCGATGGTGTCGAGTCCGAACTGGCATTTGGCTGGGTTGATTGTAAAGCCGAATTCACTCAGGCGGGAGTAGAGCTGGCGGAGGTGGGACAGATGCTCCTGACGACTACTGCTGGCTATGAGAATGTCGTCCAAGTAGATGAATGCAAAGTCCAGGTCACGTCCCACCGCGTCCATTAACCGCTGGAAAGTCTGTGCGGCCTTCTTTAGACCAAACGGCATTCGGAGGAATTCGAAAAGTCCGAACGGGGTGATGAGTGCTGTTTTGGGGATGTCGTCCGGATGTACAGGGATTTGATGGTATCCCCGGACGAGGTCTACCTTGGAAAAGATCCTTGCACCGTGTAGGTTTGCTGCGAAGTCTTGAATGTGTGGCACAGGGTAGCAGTCTGGCGTTGCAGCCTCGTTCAGTCTGCAGTAGTCACCGCATGGTCTCTAGCCCCCCGTTGCCTTGGGCACCATGTGCAGGGGGGAGGCCCATGGGCTGTCGGACCGTCGTATGATCCTCAATTCCTCCATCTTCTTGAACTCCTCCTTCGCCAGTCGGAGCTTGTCCGGGGGAAGCCTTCGAGCATGGGCGTGGAGGGGTGGTCCCTGGGTCGGGATGTGGTGCTGTACTCCGTGTCTGGGCATGGCTGCCGTGAACTGCGGAGTCAGTACTGATGAGAAATCCGCCAGGACCCTGGTGAATTCATCATTGGACAGTGTGATGGAGTCCAGGTGTGGGGCTGGCAACTTTGCTTCACCCAGGGAGAACGTTTGAAAAGTCTTGGCGTGAACGAGTCGCTTCCCTTGCAGGTCGACCAGCAGGCTGTGGGCTCGCAGAAAATCCGCCCCCAGGAGTGGTTGGGCCACGGCGGCCAGTGTGAAGTCCCACGTGAACTGGCTGGAGCTGAACTGTAGCCGCACCACGCAGGTGCCGTAGGTTCGTATTGTGCTGCCATTTGCGGCCCTCAGGGTGGGTCCCGGTTCTCTGTTGTGGGTGTCGTAACTCGTTGGAGGTAAAACGCTGATCTCCGCTCCAGTGTCGACCAAAAATCGGCGTCCCGACTGCTTGTCCCAGACGTACAGGAGGCTGTCCCAATGGCCAGCCGCCGTAGCGATCGGCGGCGGCTGGGCCTTGGCGTTTCCTGGGAATTTGCAGGGTGGTCTACAGCGGCGGGCCTCTGTGCCCCACCGCTGGTGGTAGAAGCACCATTGTTCGTTGGGCTCCTCACTCCCGTTGCTGGGTTTTGTAGGCTCTGCTGCCGGGTCTGGTCTGCCATTGGGCACGCGGCTTGGTGATCTGTGCGACAGATGCCCCTCTCTCCTTGGCATTCCGCAGCACATCTGCCCGGGCTGCCACCTCCCGGGGGTTGCTGAAATCTGCGTGGGACAGCAGCAGGCGTATATCCTTGGGCAGTTGCTTTAGGAACGCCTGCTCAAACATGAGGCAGGGTTTGTGTCCTTCAGCCAGGGCCGGCATCTCGTTCATTAATGCTGACGGCGGCCTGTCTCCCAAACCATCCAGGTGCATTAAGTGGCGTGCTCGTTCGCGCCGTGAGAGTCCGAAAGTCCTTATGAGCCGGGCATTGAATGCTGTGTATTTACCGTCCTCCGGGGGCGACTGTATAAACTCCTCAACTTGTGCAGCTGTCTCCTGGTCGAGTGAGCTTAGCACGTAGTAGTAGCGAGTGGACTCTGAGGTTATCTGCCGAATGTGGAATTGTGCTTCTGCCTGTTCCGACCACAGACGGGGTTTCCGCGGCCAAAAGCTTGGCAGTTGTAACGAAACTGCATGAACAGATGTGGCGTCGGTCATCTCTGGCCCAAATATCGTTTGGGCCGTCGAGGTCACCAAATGTAGCGGTGTGCTACACACAGCGCTAGAATAACCACACGGAGTCGGTGAGTTAGAATTGCGATGAAAGAGATTTATTCAAACTTCGCGGCCTGCTTTTAAAGCCTTCTCATTCCCGCCCTCCCTGGGGCGGGATTGCCGTGGGGAATGCATATTCCCAGACCCTTTCCGCGCGCGGGATTTTTTCCCTGCTGGTGAAGATGGCCTGGCGCCCTTTCTGGTGCCGGCCCTCTGCCTGCGCGCGCTGTTGTGAGCCGGTTCGTGTACGCTAGAAAGTGGGTCCCCACAATATTTCTGTTTTTTGCACTTTTTAAAATCTATTAAATATACGTATACTGTAAATTGATTAACTTATAAATTTTAAAAAAAATAATAAACGTTATTATTATTTTTTTCTCTCTGCTAGATTATGTATTGCATTGAACTGCCGCTGCTAAGTTAACAAATTTCACGTCACATGCCGGTGATAATAAACCTAATTCTGGTTCTGAGATACTGCTTAAATGTGTCTCAGTATCTGCCTCCGACGCCCTCCTGTGCAGTGTGATCCAGACTTCAGCTGTTAAATATATGAATAAATTCTTCCTTGGCTCCTCTGTAAACCCCTTACGCCTTACCTTAAACCTAAGCCCCCTAACTTCAGACATGTCTACAACGTGGAAAAGTTTAAAAAAAATCTTTATTCCTTTCATCCTTTCATAATTTTGTGCACCCCTACCAGGTCTTCTCTCGGCCTCCTCTGCTCAAAGGACAAACCTGGTCTCTCGTCATAACAAAATAATTCTATTCCAGGCAATGCCCTGCTCAGTCTCCTCTGCTGCCTCGCCAGTGTATTTTCTATGGTGTGGCTACCAAACTTGCACAAAGTTCTAATCAATAGAACATTGATTAGCCATGTTCTAATCCATATTTCATGAAGTTTTATCAATACCTCCATGTTCTTATACTCAGTATCTTGGCTAATGGAGGCAAACTCTGCATATGCTTTATTCACCACCTTGTTTACCTGAGCTGCCACCTTCAGAGATCTCTGGACTTGTACACCATGGTCTCTTTTTGTTTCTGTGTGTTCCCCGGGGTCTTGCTGTTCATAGTGCATGTTCTATATTTGATATACCACCACCACCAGCACCATCGAACAATATTACCTCAAACTTCCATCTTCCATCGCCTTGTCCAGTTTGCCAGCTGGTCATTATCAATCAGCATCTTATGACTACAGCTGTCACTATCAATGACACCACAATTTTTTGTCAGATCCAGACGTACTTCTGCATTCATTGATGTATGTAACAAACAGCAAGGATCCCAGCACCAATCCCTGTAGTACACCAGAGGTCACAGACTTATCTCTGCTGCCTTTCTTGACTAAAGATAGCACGTTTACTGCCATTCAGCTATCTGGCTCCTTGTCTGCGGCCAGTGGAGATTGAAGCTTTGTGATTACTGAAGCCAGAGTAACATTGGCTCTTCCCCCGAAGTGTGATATAGAACAGAGGAGTCCAGCCAACCGCTCTCCTCTCTTCTTAACTAACCAGTTAGTAGTTGATGCCACTAAAATCCAAACCCTCTTATCAGTGTGGATAGCATCAATATTACGCTCTAATCTTTGTATGCCTGAAGGTGTTGAAGGTTGTGGTCCTGGTTTTGAAGACATTGAGCTTGCATGGGTATTTGCTATTTCTGCATTGGAAATGTGAGCTGTGGCAGTACCATTCCCCGAGCCGGGTGATAACAGATGAGAGGCATACGCTTTTGCCCATGATTCAGGGCACTCCGTGCCTTGAAGGTGTGATCTTTCAGATGTGACTTTAAGCTGAGGCTCCATGAAGGCCCTTGTTCCTTTGCACAACGTCACACAAGAGTTGTGATATTCTTTTGGTTTAATGAAAGTTCAGAGCTCCAGCCAGTGTTACCATCCATATGAAGCCTATATCACATTTGGTGTTACCAGTGGGCAGACCATAAATCAGACGTGAGCACTTGTATGGTAACACTGTCTCCCAGAGAAATGAAAGGGGTTTCATGGTCACAGCTGTTGCAACATGGTATTGGAAATTTACATTTCAGATGCTTTTGATCTTCTCTTCCAAAGCAGGTTGTGAAATCGTTTGTGACCATCATTGGGAGTATTACTCATTGTACATACTGACAAATAACTTGCATTGGTTATTTCATGTCTGCGTTGTTGGAAGTTGAAGCAATCTAAAGTCTTCATCCATTCCCACGAGGTGTTACTGTAGAATCCTCATTGTGATATCTGTGTTGTTTCTCTTTTATGATCACAACCTATAAATGTGGATTTTGAACTTTATTTTTTTTCTCCAGACAAATCTGAATCTGGATATCAGAAGGAGAATGAAAATGGATTAATATCAAATGCAATCGAACGGATTCTGGCAACCAAGGATCCCTGTCTAAAGCGGTGGGAAATATCACCAGAGCACGTACTTGGCAATTTGGAATATACGCAGAGTGGGAGTTATGGACCAATTTATACAGCCAATATCCGCTCTCCAGATGGAACTGGAGAAGTGAGAGCTGTGTTAAAGTCTCTTCATGGTAAGTTTAAAAAAAAATCTTCCTTCACATTTTGTGTTCCTTCCCCTTTTGTGGTGATTTAATCTTAGTGGTGTTCAAGTGTGAAAATGGCTAGAGAAGTCAACTTTCTACAATTTAAAAATGCTCTCTTCGGAGATCTTAACTGTGTTTTGTTAGTTGAAATAAAGGACCATCGTTATTTTAGCCGTAACTCAACATCTGGCACTCAGTTGGTAACTCACTATCTCTACTGAATATTTGGAAGATTCAGGTTTGGTTCCATACATTCACATTTTCATACTCACATGGTCCATTTCAAGAGATTAACCAACAGTTCGAGGGAAAAGAAAGGACTCACACAACTAAATTACATCTGTTTCAAGTATTAACCAGAAAGGACTGTCCACTAGACGTTATTCAGAGGCCATTCCTTGAGCTTGTTTGGAAAATGTAGTTCTATAGTTATGCAATTTATCACAATTGTTGGTTTGATCAATTCCTCTTCAATTCTTGTGACTGTAAATTTAATTCAAGAGGGCTGGAGTTGGCTTCACAAGACCATAAGATATAGAAGCAGAAGTAGGCCATTCTGCCCATCGAGTCTGCTCTGCCATTCAATCATGGACTGATCCAATTCTTCCAGTCATCCCCACCCCCCTGCCTTCTTCCCATACCTTTTGATGACCAGTGCTTCATAAAGTCTCAGCGTTACATCCTTGCTTTTATATTCTCATCCTCTTGAAATGAATGCTAACATCCCATTTGCCGCCTTCACCACATACTCAACCTGCAAATTAACCTTTAGGGAACCTTGCACAAGGACTCACAAGTCCCTTTGTGCCTTAGTTTTTTTGTATCTTCTTTCCATTTGGAAAATAGTTAACCCTTTATTTTTGTTCTACCAAAACGCATGACTGCACACTTCCAACACTGTATTCCATCTGCTATTTCTTTGCCCCTTCTCCCAATATGCCCAAGTCCTTCTGTAGCCACTCTACTTCCTCAAAACTACCAGCCCCTCTGCTTATATTCATATTGTCTGCAAACTTTGGGATGTATACTATCTGGTTCAGGTGACTTATCCACCTTCGGACCTTTCAGTTTCCCAAGAACCTTTTCTCTACTAATGGTAACTTTACACATGTCATGAGCCCTGACCCTGGAACTTCTACCATATTACTAGTATCTTCCACAGTGAAGACTGATATAAAATACTTAGTCAGTTCATCTGATATTTCCTTGTCCCCCGTTACTGCTTCTCCAGCATTGTTTTACAGCAATCCGATATCCACTCTCACCTCTCATTTATACTTTATGTATCTGAAGAAACTTTTGGCATCCTCTTTAATATTGCCAGCTAGCTTACTTTCATATTCCATCTTTATCTTAATGACTATTTAGTGGCCTTCTGCTATTTTTTAAAAGCTTCCCAATCCTCTAACTTCCCATTAATTTTTGCTGTATTATATGCCCTCCCTTTGGCTTTTATGTTGGCTTTGACTGCTCTTGTTAACCATGGTTGTGTCATCTTGCCTTTAGGATACTTCTTCTTTGGGATGTAAATATCCTATACCTTCTGAATTGCCTCCAGAAACTCCTGCCATTGCTGCTCTGCTGTCTTCCCTGCCAGTGTTCTTTTCCAATCAAGTTTGGCTAACTCCTCTCTCATGCCTCTGTAATTCCCTTTACTCTGTAATATTGAGACATCTGACTTCTATTTCTCTTCCCAACATTCAGCGTGAATTCAATCATATTATGACCACTTTCCTTAAGGATTGTTTCACCTTAAGTTCTCTCATCAATTCCGGTTCATAGCACAACACCCGATCCAGAATAGCTGAACCACAAGCTGCTCTAAAACGCCCTCTCATTGGCACTCTAGAAATTCCCCCTCCTAGAATCCAGCACCAACCTGATTTTCCCAATCTACCTGCATATTGAAATCCGCCGTGACTATTGTAACATTGCCCTTTTGACACGCATTTTGTATCTTGTAATTTGTAGACCACATCCTTACTCCTGTTTGGGGGTCTGTATACAACTCCCATCTGGTTAGTTTTACCCTTGTAGTTCCTTAGCTCTACCACAATGATTCAACATCTTCTGACCCTATGTCACCTCTATCTAATGATATGATTTCACTTTTTTTTTTTTACCAACAGAGCCATGCCGTCCCCTCTACCTACAGTACCTCCCTGTCCTTCCAATACAATGTGTGTCCTTGGACATTAAGCTCCTAGCTGTAACCTTCTTTCTGCCATGATTCAGTATTGCCTACAACATCATACTTGTCAATCTGTAACTGTGCTACAGTTCATCTGCCTTATTCCATACTCTGCACATACTCAAATATAACGCCTTCAAGTTCTGAATTCACCCTTTCCGATTTTGTTGGCCTTTTATGTTGCAACTCATCCTGTTGACTGCAACTTTGCCCCATCAACAGCCACTCGTCACTACGCATTGCCTCTGTTTGTAAACCAACTACCTCATCTTCAGCACTATCATCTGCTTTTCCTACGATACTACTTACATTGAAATATACACAGCTGAGGTCACTAGTCACACTATACTCAACCTTTTGATTCCTAACCACAAAATAATCTGCAGATGCTGGGGTCAAAGCAACTCTGCCCCCTCCCCCAGCTGCCTATCACCTCCCTCATGGTTCAGCTTCCTTCTACCCATTGTGTTTTCCCCTATTCCTCCTTCACCTTTCCTACCTATCCCCTCCCTGCCTCCCCTCCTCCACCCCTTTATCTTTCCCCTTACTGGTTTTTCACCTGGAACCTACCAGCCTTCTCCTTCCCACCCTCCCCCCACCTTCTTTATAGGGCCTCTGCCCCTTCCCTCTACAGTCCTGACGAAGGGTTCCGGCCTGAAACGTCGACTCATCGTTTCCACGGATGCTGCCCGACCTGCTGAGCTCCTCCAGCGTGTTGTGAGTTTTGATTCCTAACTTTATCTGAGGTCCAACCAACATCTGCCTCCACAACCTTTCCACTAACTGTTCTGGCACTCTGGTTTCCATCTCCCTGCAACTCTAGTTTAAACCCCACCTTCCCCGCAGGATTATTTCCTGCACATTCGTTAATGGTAAAGCTGATCAGTATCTACATGAAGTGATCGGAACCAGATTTGTATTCACTGCTTTTGATCAGATGAAGTCCAATTAATTGCAGTGTGATCTTCACAACATGGAATATTGCAAGAGCCACCAGCACTTCCATTTAGCCGTATATGTAAAATGTTTAGATCTGTTTTAAAGATAGAAACGTAGAAAACCTTCAGCACAATACAGACTCTTCGGCCCACAATGCTGTGCTGAACTTTAGAAATTACCTAGGGTTACCTATAGCCTTCTGTTTTACTAAGCTCCGTGTATCTATCCAGGATATTCATGGAGACAGCAATGGGTTTTCTATTCACGCAGCCAAGGCAGTTTTTTCACCTAGGAAAATTGTATCCAAATTGTACTACTTAGGATTTTAGAGGTTTAAGGCATAGAAGGAGGCCATTTGGTCCATCTTGTCATGCTGGCCAAAGTAGACCTTATTATCCAATCTCAACACCTGTACTGTAGACTACAACTTGTGATGTGCTCACCCAGATATGTTTTGTGTTCTGAGGGTGCCTGCCTTACTCAACCAGCCTTTCTCAGGCATGGATGCCAGGAAATAGATCCTCTACTCAACTACTCAGCATTGCCGACTACTTGAACGATTTGATTTAAAATCAGATTTTTATTTACAAGCTAAAAAACATTCAATAATGGATATAGGCTGTTTCTTAGTAAATTCTGTCTTACTAATCACAAAATGTTTCTAATGATTGTCAGAGCCTCCCTAAACTTGTAAATCTGTGAATTTCAGTCTGGAATCTATGTGTTCAGAAAAATAAAATCCAATTTGAATCATTTGGCTTCAACATGAAATCAGTCTGTTCTATTTCGAATTCTGAATCTATTGCAAAGGACTTTAGATGGAAATACTGTCTTTCTTTCATTTAAAATGTACTGCAGATGTAAGAAGGATTAAGAATTTGAATATTCACTCTTCAATGGTAACACAAGGAAAGGGATTATTGTCTATGCAAATCATGTCACTAAAGTTTTTGGGTTGTGTAACGTTCAGTTATATTGGCTCGTATATGTCTAGGGGAAATCCCACCCAGCACCTGCCTCAATGCTTCCCATGGGGTCGGTTGCCACCCGAATCAATCACAAACATCAATCATCAGCCAGCACACCCAGTAAATTTTAACAAATACACTTTATAGACATTACTAATTCTATGACATTAATATAAATTCGATACAGAAAAGGGAGTAATGAGAAAAAAAAGGCGCCAACACTTACCAAAGTCCAAGTTCTTCGCGCGCAACCGTTGGAGCTCAATCGATTCCTGACGCCACCCGGATCCTGTCGACTCACTGCTCGGGACCACTTGGAGGGATCGACCGGAGCCTCTCCGCACGTCCTCCGTCCTCCCTGTCTCTCCTCCGTCCTCCCCGTCTCTCCTCTGACTCCCCACCAAAACCCCATCCACAGTCATATAATAGAGCATTGTATCTGAAAACAAAACGATACATGACCATCCATTGACTAATAGCACCCTGCTATCTCTAGTAACCCAAGCAAATGTCTAGTTAGAGACTTTCTCAGCATTCCCCAGTATAACATAACAAAGAAGCCATTTTAAATTTAACAAAAAAGAAAGACCCTGTACAGTCTCCCCCCACCAATAAAAGTCATGCCTTCATGACGTTAACAGAGTTCACCAATGCTCCTTGTAAAACACAAAACCCAACCCAGGTGCATAAAGCAGTGACATAACTTTGCAGGGCAGAAGAGATCACACCCTGCTCTCCCGGCGCTATATAAGTGAGTCTTTCCGGGAGATGCCTACTCCTCTGAGGCCTCTGGACTTTCTCTGCTGACTCTCCCTGTTCAGACACACCAGGTGACCCCCCCGGGCCTATCTGTCGGACCCTCCCCCTCACTGGGACCCCTCAGCACCTGTGAGCCCTCTGCCTTAGGTTCTGGCTCCACCCTCTCCTCTCCCAATTCCGGCTGTAACACAGGCGGCTCTGCAACACCCTCCCTCGGTTCCCCTGACTCAGTGATGGAAGGGCCAGGAGCCTCTTCTCCCATAACACCTTCGCCACTGTAGTCGCTTTCTGATCCCTAGTAGGAAAAGCCTGCGCGTATCTAGTGTAGTGATCCATGATGACCAAGTCATTCGTGGTGTTGCTGGTGTCCGGCTCAATAGACAGAAAATCCATACACACCAGGTCCATGGGTCCCGCACTCTGCAAATGGGGTAACGGAGTCGCCTGCGCAGGCAAGGTCTCCCTCCTGATGCAACGACTTCCACCTCCACCATCATCCGGGGCCAGTAAAACCGGTCCTTGAGTAATCCATAGGTCTTCTCTAGCCCCAAGTGCCCGGAATCATCATGTAGTGTCTGGAGCACAGTCTTCCGATACTTCTCGGGCATGACCAGCTGCCAGCGCCGGGGGTGGTCCGGAGCCGACGTGACCCGGTACAGGACGTGGTTCTCCAGCTTCAACCGGGGCCACTCCTTCAGTAGTACCGAGAACGGAGGCGTGTTTCGCCTTCTCCACCTGCCCGATATCACCCTGGCTAACCGCGTACCAGATAGTGCCAATACCCGGGTCATCACGCTGAGCCGCCCCCACTTCCTGGGGGCTCAACTCTGGCAGCTGCCTCTTCCTCAGAGCAGTCAAATTACAGTAAACAGTGGGTAGCACGTCATTGTCAACCCCCAATTGATCCACTGCCCGATCCGTCCCCATCTTTCTTCCTTGTCACTCCCAACTTGACACATGGCCTTCACTCCCTGGGCAGGGACACTCTTCTACTCCTCGGCCGTGCCCGACTCGTCGTGCGCCCAACGAGACAGGGCATCTGCATCGATGTTCTGACTCCCTGGGCGGTACTTCGGGCTGAACTCATAGGCAGACAAGGCTGCTAACCACCAGTGCCCAGTGCCGAGGTCAGGATATAAAGGAGGGGGTTGTTGTCAGTTCTCACCTCAAACTGGGCCCCGTATAGATAGTCACTCAACTTGTCCACCACCGCCCATTTCAATGCCAAGAACTCCAGCTTGTGATTGGGATAGTTTCTCTCAGATGGCGACAAGCTCCGGCTGACAAACGCCACCGGCCTCAATCTGTTGCCCTGCTCCTGGTACAGGACAGCCCCCAGACCCTCATGACTGGCATCAGTGTGTAGAACGTATGGCTTCCGGGGATCAGCAAAAGCCAACACTGGGGCCTGAGTCAGCACCCTTTTCAGAGATTGGAATGCCTGTTCACATTAAGCATCCCATCTCGATCCAAAAGTCTCCCCTGGGTTCAAGTATCCTTCTACCTCCGGCCCTCTGTCTCCCTTCCTCTTCCTCCCCACAGGTGGATAATCACACAGCAGCTGGTTCAATGGGTGACTCATTTTCGCATATCCTTTCACGAATCGCCGGTAATATCCGCAAACCCCCAAAAACAAGCGTAAGGCGCTCACCTTCTGAGGTCTCGACCAGGTGGTGACTGCGGCTATTTTACTCGGATCAGTGGCCACTCCATTTCGCGAGATTATGTGCCCGACATAACTGACCGACGTTTTACAGAACTGACATTTATCCAGGGAAAGTTTTAATCCTTCCTCCTTCAGCCGACTCAGCACCTTCAGCAGCCGCTCCTCATGTTCCTCCAATGTAGATCCAAACACTATCAGGTCGTCCAGGTACACCAATACCTCCAGCAGGTTCATGTCCCCCACTGCCCTCTCCATGAGCCTCTGGAAGGTGGCTGGGGCCCCCGAGATGCCTTGCGGCATTCGTTCGAACTAGAAAAATCCCAGGGGGTAGATAAAGGCTGTCTTCTCTTTATCGGTCTCACTCATCGGAATCTGGTAATACCCACTCCGCAAATCCAATACACTGAACCACTGCGCCCCACTTAAACAGGCCAATGCGTCTTCCACCCTGGGGACTGTATACCGGTTGGGGACAGTGCGGCGGTTCAGGATCCTGTAGTCCATGCACATGCATACCTTCCCATTTTTCTTCCTTGCCACCACTATGGGGGACGCATAGGGGCTTCGGGACGCCGCGATAATCCCTGCGTCTTTCAACTGCCGCAAATGCTGCCGCACATCTTCCACATCCTCTGGGGCCAACCGCCGCGACCGCTCCCTAAACGGGGTGTCATTTGTCACCCGAATGGTGTGCCGAGTGCTCTTGGAACATCCTACATCAAACTCACCCTGAGAAAAGACATCCCCTAGCCTCAGCATCTTCTGCACCAGCCTGCTCTTATACTCCAGCAGTACAGGGGAGTTTTCAAAATTAAAGGCCTCCTTGGTCAGCCCCCCCGTTCTCCAATAGTTTTCCTCCAGTGGGTCTCACGGGGGCGCTGGACATCACCGTCAACGGGAACAAGTGCGCGAGGGGCATCCTGTGCTTAAAGGTGATCTCACTCTCCATTGTGTTCCTTACCATCACCCCCATCCACCGTGCCTGTACAGCTGAGGGCCTCTGCAATTCAGGTCTCACCAGAGCCCCAGCCGGGAACCGGGACTCCCCTTCCAGGTCGTCTGGGGCGTCTACTAGCAGGGCCTCGCCCGCCGGTACTCCGGGGAATCTAGGGGTCCCCATCACTAATGCCACCTCCCCTGGCCGTATCACCTTAGGCCTCGCCTGAGTGCACCACACCGTCCCTCGTTTGCACTCCAGATCCAGCCCCTGGGGGTCACCCACTCCTTCGTACACCGCTCAAAACATTGGGTCACAGGGTCTCCAGAAAGTTCTCCCCCACTTTCTTCTTACAGGCTCCCAGGAGCCGTCGCACCAGAGGAGAGTTAGTCTCCACTAGCAGGGCAGCACCACCGGTTTCCACCGGTTCCGGACAGACCAACACCAGCGTCTCAAAGGCTTCCAACACTCCCACATCGCCACCGAGAATTCCAGTCTCACTGACAAGTACCCATCGTACCATCACTGATACCCCAAATCTCCAGTGCATTAAACGGGGTTACTGGCAAATGCTTCAGATATTTGTTGTGGAACGACCGGTACAGTAAGGTAACCTGCGACCCAGTGTCAAGGATGGCTTTTGCAAAGATTCCCTCTATCCGTAGGGACACGCTGGAACGGGGTCCCACCAGTCCATCCGGAATAAGGGCTTGTACTTTCTGGGGTTCCATAGCTGTTTTCTGGGAACGTGTTCCTCCTGAGACTCCTGTCCGTTCCCTCACTGAGCCTCTCCTAAGTTTCCCGACACCTCTCCCTTCTTAGTGGCCTGGGGGCCCTCCCCCCCCCGGAGCATCTCGTCTCTCACAATCCCCTGCAAGTGGCCAGCTTCCCCACAGCTGTAGCACACCCCGGCCAATCACATTCCCGCCGGAAATGCCCCTCCTTCCCACAGGTATAGCACCTGCTACCCGCCGCCTCTCTCCTCCCGGTACGCCCCCCCCCCCCACCCCCGGGGAGCCCTTGGGTTTCTCTGATCTCACCCCGGCTGCCACCTGCTGAAGACCATCCCCGGGGGTCCGAGCACCCTGGTCGGCCTGAAGCACTCTCCTCCGCCCGTACCTCTCTAATCAGCTGCCCAAATAATGGAGGAGGGCTCCTCTTATATGACTGCCGGATACTCCAAGCCACCCTGTCACCCTCCCGGGAACCATTACATATCTGGCTCATCCTCAACTTCGCCACTTCGTCCACACTCACTACCCCTTGGCGCCGCAGCCCCATAAGCTTCCCTTCCAGCCGGAAAATGTATTCTGAAAGCTTTTCCCCTCTTCCCTGCCCCATTTTTTGAAACTCCGCTAAAAGTCGCCAGAGATCTCCTGACAGTCCAAACACTTCCTCAAAAGCGTTCAAACACTCCGACAGGGAAGCTGAAGGGCGTTCCGCTCTCAAATCACAGACCACACGGACCGCCCTGCCCCTTAAGCTTTCCACCAATCGCTGTCTCTTTTCCTCATCTGAAACTGGCCACACCTCTAACAATTGGGATGTATCTTCAACCCAGGTATCATAGTCATCCTCCCCTTCCGGGGTGGGCTTGGCTCCTGAGAAAATTCTCAGCTTCGGGCGGGGCCTCTCAACCCTTCTCGCCAGGGAGGTAATGGCAGCCGCTAACTCGGAGGTCTCAGCCCTAACTGGGGGATGGAGCCTGGCCAAGCCTTCCCACTCCACGCCTCCACCCCTGGCTACTGGCACCTCTCCTGGGGCCTCATCTAGCTCCTCCTCCAGCACCTCCTCACTTTCATCCTCTGGGAGGGTGTGGAGACCCCACGGCCCCATCTCCCCCTGGACGTGGACTGTCGCTGGTAGTTCCAAAGTCATGACGTCGGCACTCGTCCGCACCAACATCTAGCTGGCCTCCAGTTCTTTCCCACCCCTTCTAGCTACAAGTTCTACCTGCCCGATACCTTTAATCAAACTCAACCCTCGCACCAGTACCTCTACTGGAATGCGATAATCGACCCCGCTTACCATACATGCATGATTCACCGGTACCTCCTCCATTTCACACCAACTTACAATCTTATCTCGATCCATCTTCGCACCACTTAACGTGACGACTATACAGCTTTACCAAAAATCCAGATCCGGACAGTAGCCCCCACTTGTAACGTTCAGTTATATTGGCTCGTATATGTCTCGGGGAACTCCCGCCCAGCACCTGCTTCAACACTCCCCTCAGGGTCAGTCGCCGCCTGAATCAATCACAAACATCAATCATCAGCCAGCACACCCAGTAAATTTTAACAAGTACACTTTATAGATATAACTAATTCCATGACATTAATATAAATTTGTTATAGAGAGGAAAGTAATGAAAAAAAAGGCGCCAACACTTATCAAAGTCCAAGTTCTTCGCGCACTACTGTTGGAGCTCAATCGATTCCCGACGACCACCCGGATCCTGTCGACTCACGGCTTGGGACCACCCGAAGTGATCGACCGGAGCCTTTCCGCACGTCCGCGGTCCTCCTCGTCTCTCCTCCGTCCTCCCCGTCTCTCCGCCGTCCTCCCCGTCTCTCCTCCGACTCCCCCCCCCAAACCTCGTCCACCGTCCTCCCCGTCTCTCCTCCGACTCCCCTGAAAAACCCCGTCCACCGTCCTCCCCGTCTCTCCTCCGACTCCCCCGAAAAACCCCGTCCACCGTCCTCCCCGTCTCTCCTTTGACTCCCCCCCAAAACCCCCGCACATCTGCCGTCCTCCCTGTCTCTCCTCCGACTCCCCGTCTCTGCTCCAACTCCCAGCCAAAACCCAGTCCACAGTCATATGATACAGCATTGTATCCGAAAACAAAATGATACATGACCACCCATTGGTTAATAGCACCCTGCTATCTCTAACAACCCAAGCAACTGTCTAGTTAGAGACTTTCTCAGCATTCCTCAGTATAACATAACAAAGAAGCCATTTTAGATTTAACAGAAAAAAAAGAGCCCGTACAGTAACAACTGACTAATTTCAGAGGCACGGTTGACCCATTGTTAGTCAGTTCCTCAGAGTTATGGTCCAGACATTTTCTAAAGCCTTGAGCAGGTAGCTTGAGAGATATGGTAGAAACAATATCCCCAGTAGAATCCTCATACAGAGACACTGAGCTAGGTTGTCCCATGTGTCTGTGGGATCCCTTTAGTTCCACATTTTGGTTTTCTCTTCCTTGAATGGTTGGTAATGGAGATTAAATCTTTCTATCAGCCTGTCCTCAATCACTCAGCTGAGTTTTGTCAGTAGAGGGAGCTTTATCCACACTTAATCCACAGAATTTGTTTTCCTGGCTGCTTGGAGGAAGACAGTGGAGCAGTGTAAAATAATTAAACATTTTAGATGGCAGTGAATTTGACCCTTTCCCCATTGCATGAACAGGCTGTACATCTGTCCTAACTGGGTAGGGGTTCTGTGAAGCTTGGATCAGTCATGAAGCCTGATGAAGGTGAGTAGCAGGTGGGAGAATAGTGAACCTCTGTTTAAGCTGGATATCTCTTCTCGATCTCACCTGAAAGTCCACCCGCTCAGACAAGACCCTTCCAGTTGGGGTTATCTGGAAACTAGAGAAACCTGAAAGGCTGGGTATACTTAAATGTCTTTTAGTACTCTAGAGGCACCAGTCCTTAAATTGAGATTTGGAAAGGGCTCCTAACCCGGAAAATTTTACTTCTGACAAGGGTAGATAAAGTGAGGACATGATGCTTATAAGGTCTTGGAATTCTGATTAAACTTTTCTACCAGAATTCTAAGTCTTTAAGGCCTTTGAGAAAGGTTGTTCAGAGCTGTTTTCTAATGTACACACTCTGTGCTTTTGATTGCCTCAGATAATGCAGGTGCAAACGAACTGAGTGACTTCCTGGAGCTGGTGAAGTTCCACACAAAGATCTGTCATCATGAGTGTATTGTGAAGCTGCTGGGATGTCAAACTGAGAGAATGCCCCTGTGCTTGTTCCTGGAGTTCATGAGTGGGGGCAATCTATTGCACACCTTGTGGAAACTTCGTGAGGTCTGTAAATAAATTATTTTGTCTTTGATTTTGGGGAGAAGCAAATGTTAAAGGTTCAGTTATTGAATGTGTTTCACTTGTCGTGAGAGATCCATTACCATGTGTTATTAGGTTGTACTCCAATTGTTGTATAATTCCCAAGAGGAAAGTCACTAAGATCCACCAGTATGAAATACCACTGCCAGAACAGCCGTAACACCACGGCCAGTGGAGCAGTCAGCGGTGGGATTTCTCAGGAGTCAATCAGGAGTGACTCCCCAATCTCCCAGCTCTAACGTTGCTCACATCAAGTTTGTAGTGGATACTTTTCCATCACCGGATTGGTGCAGCTTCAGCAATGGAGTTCCTTCTGGATAAAACTGCACCCCGTTCACCACCTTACCCACCCCCTTCCTCAGTAAGTGAACAGTGGCTGAAGTCCACAGAACCTGCCACTGTGATTTGCTGCTGTTTCTTCAACAACAGCTCCCAAACCAACAGCTTCCTACCACTGGGCATTTAAAAAAAGACACTGTGTCCCAGATACACTGTTGATGCTCCATCAGCACTGACCTGGTGCTGCTCTTTTAATAGCTAAATCTACAATACAACATGGCTCTTCTTGGTGTTGACTGCCATGACTGTGTGCTTTTAACTAATGAATAGTAAACTTGATGTTATTGATGAAGACAAAGGTACAAATGGATGTGTTTTATACTTTGGCAGTCTGCTAGTGGGTGAATCATGGTGCCTCTGTGGGTGGATGTTTGTGGTGATGAGGCTTTTTCAGGCATCGGTCAGACTGCACTTGCAATTTTCGGCCCTTATTTAAGAAAAGCTGTGCTGACATTGGAGAGGGTCCAGAGGAGGTATGAAAGGTCTAACTTACGAGGAGTGTTTGACGGTTCTGGGTCTTTACTTGTTAGGGTATAGAAGAAGGGTGGGGGGGGAGGTGATCTCAATGAAACCTGTCAAATATTGCAAGGCCAATATAGAGTGGATGTGGAGAGGATCTTTTCTATAGTGGGGGAGTCCAGCACCAGAAGGTCCAGCCTCAAAGTAGAAGTATGTTACTTTAGGACAGAAATTAATTGGAATTTCTTTAGCCAGAGGATGGTGAATCTGTGGAATTCATTGCCATGGATGGGTGTGGAGACCAAATCACTGAGTATATTTAAAGTGGAGGTTGATAGAAGGAGGATGAGAGGAGACATGATAGAGGTGTACAAGATAATAAGAGGAATGGATAGAGTGGATAGCCAGCGCCTCTTCCCCAGGGCACCACTGCTCAATACAAGAGGACGTGGCTTTAAGGTAAGGGGTGGGAAGTTCAAGGGGGATATTAGAGGAAGGTTTTTTACTCAGAGAGTGGTTGGTGCATGGAATGCACTGCCTGAGTCAGTGGTGGAGGAAGATACACTAGTGAAGTTTAAGAGACTACTAGACAGGTATATGGAGGAATCTAAGGTGGGGGCTTATATGGGAGGCAGGGTTTGAGGGTCGGCACAACATTGTGGGCCAAAGGGCCTGTACTGTGCTGTACTATTCTATGTTCTATGATAGGTTCTTGATTAGGCAGGGCATCCAAAGTTATGGGTGGAAGGCAGGAAAATGGGGATAAGAGCGACAATAAATCAGCGATGATAGAGTGACAGAGCAGACTCAATGGGCTGAATGGCCTTATTCTGCTCTTATATTTTATGGTCATATAGTTCCAATTGTCCATGCAAGCAGATGTTTACAATATGGGCAGTGAATTGCAAAGAATAGATCCAAATCTTCTTATTAATTTTCATAATTAATGAATAAATCAAATTGTGATAATGGCGAAAAGATCATAAGACTTTGAGCAGTGCATTTGAATTGGCGAATCAGAGATCGGGAGAGAGATTAAGAGCGCTTCAGTGTCTGAACAGTGGCCAGTCAGAGAACAGAGAACATTACCGAGTGCAACTTAAAGTTAGGCAGGGGCCAGCGGAACACGGTATGCAATGAATGACAAACGAGGGACAAATGGAGTAGCCGTTCTTGGAGTGGAGGTTTTGAGGTTTAGCTCTTTAAGGCTTCAGCGAGGAGGGGCTTGAGTGAGAGAAGGCAAGAAGCAGCAGGCAGTTTTTCTTTCAGTTTATTTATTGTTTTCTTCTTTGTAGTTGTACAGTTAGAGCCATGGGGATGCCAGGCAGGACCCTGGAAAGCTCCTCTTGAGGGATGTGGGAAGGCAGAGAGACCTCCAGTGTCCCTGACGACCTGCAAGAAGTGCATCCAGCGGCAGCTTCTAACATGCAGCATTAAGCAGTTGGAGCTGGAACTGGATGAACTCCAGATCATTTGGGAAGCTGAGGGGGTGATGGACAGGAAAACAGGTATTACACACAAGGTGCAGGACACAGGAAACTGGGTGACAGGAAGGGGAAAGGGGTTAAACAACCAATGCAGACTATCCCTGTGGCCACCCCCCTCAACAACAGTTATAACGCTTGGATACTGTTGGGGGAAATTGACCGAGCAGAAGAAAGTCACAATGGTTGGGTCCCTGGCGCTGCATCTAGCTGTGTAGCTCAGAAGAGAAGGGGACAGAAGAGGTGAGCTGTGGTGATGGGGGCTTCATTAGTTAAGGGAATGGAAAGGAGGTACTGTGGACAAGAATGAGATTCCTGGATGGGATGTTGTCTCCTGGGTTCCAGGGTTCAGGACGTCTTGGAATGAATCCTCAGCATTCTTAAATGGGATGGTGAGCAGCCAGAGGTCGTGGTCCACTTTGGTACCAATGACACAAGGATGAGATTCAACAGGGTGAGTAGAGGGAGTTGGGTGCTAAGTTAAAGAACAGGACATCCAGAGTTTGCCTGACACTGGCCCCTTAGGCCTGAGTCGACGTCGTAGTAGTAGTAGTAGTATATTTAGAGTTGTGATCTCAGGATTGCTACCCGACCCACGTACTAGTGAGGCCAGAAAAAGGAGCATCGTACACGGCTAAGGAGTTGATGTAGGAGGAAGGGCTTCCGAATTTTGGATCATTTGGCTGTCTTCCAGGGAAGGTGGGAGCTGTGCAGAAGAGACGGGTTGCACCTAAACTGGAGGGTGACTAATATATTACTGGGAAGGTTTGCTAGTGCTGCGTGGGAGGCTTTAAATTAAAGTTTCAGGGGGATGAAAACCAGAGTGCCAGAACAGATAGAGTGATTGTAGACATGTTGTTAAGAATCATCCAAAGTTAGAAGCAAAAGGTCGAGCAAGGTGGGACTAATGTTCTGAGTTGTGTATATTTCAATGCAAATATTGTAGGAAAGACAGATGAGCTCAGGACGTGGTTCAACACATGGAATTATGATATTGTAGACTTGGTTGCAGGAGGGGCAGGACTGGTAGCATAAACACTGGGGTTCTGTTGTTTAAGGTCAGCTGGAGTGGAGTGGGAGAGTTTAAAGAGGAAGGGTTGGTGTTACTAGTTGGGAAAATGTTACAGCAATGCTTAGTCAGGATAGACTGGAGAATTTGTCCAGTGAAACTTTATGGGTGGAACTGAGGAATAAAAAAAGGCATAATCATATTAATAGGATTATATTATAGACCACCCAACAGTCCATGGGAGTTAGAGGAACAAATCTGTAGAGAGATCACAGACTGTTGCAAGAAGCATAAGGTTGTTATGGTTGTGATTTTAACTTTCCACGTATTGTCTGGGACTCCCACACTGTAAAAGGACTAAATGGGATAGAGTTTGTCAAATGTGTTCAGGAAAGTTTCAGACCATAGTTCAGTACATAAAAGTCCCAACGAGAGAGTGTGTAATATTTGATCTTCTCTTAGGGAATATAGCAGGGCAGGTGGCAGAAGTTAATGAGGGGAGCGCTTTGCATCTAGTGATCACAATGCTATTAGTTTGAAGGTAATTATGGAAAAGGAGAGGTCTAGTCCACAGGTTGAGATTCTACATTGGAGAAAGGTTAACTTTGATTTTATCAGATGGTAAGTGTGGATTGGGACAGGCTGTTTTCTGACAAAGATGTACTTGGTAAGTGGAAGGCATTCAACAGTGAAATTTTGAGCATACAAAGCTTGTATGTGCCTGCCAGAATAAAAGGTAAAGATAAAAGGTTTAGGGAACCTTGGATTTAGAGAGATATTGAGGCTCTGTTTTTTTTTTAAAACAGGTTGAGTTGAGAGTTAAAGGGCAAAAGTTTAGGGGTAACATGAGGGGGAGCTTCTTTACTCAGAGAGTGGTGGCTGTGTGGAACGAGCTTCCAGCAGAAGTGGCTGAGGCAGGTTCGATGTTGTCGTTTAAAGTTAAACTGGACAGCTATATGGACAGGAAAGGGTTGGTGGGTTATGGGCTGAGTGCAGGTCGGTGGGACTAGGTGAGAGTAAGAGTTCGGCATGGACTAGAAGGGCCGAGATGGCCTGTTTCAGTGCTGTAATTGTTATATGTTATATGGTTATAGGTATAGGTTGATAGGAACAAATGAGGTACTTGAGAATAAGAAATGTAAGGGAACGCAAGGAAGAAATCAGGAGAGCTAAAAGAAGGCATGAGGTTGCTTTAGCAGACAAGGTGAAGGAGAATCCTAGGGGCTTCTACAGATGTGTTATAAGCAAAAGGATTGCTAGAGACAGAATTGGTCCTCTGGAAGATCAGAATGGTAATCGATATGTGGAGCCAAAAGAGATGGGGGAGACCTTGAATGAATGTTTTGCATCTGTATTTACTCAGGCAGGACACAGAGTCTATAGAAGTGAGGCAAAGTAGCAGAGAGGTTCATGGACCCTGACAGATTAGAGGCGGCGATGTTTGCTGTCTTGAGGCAAGTCAGGGTGGACAACAGGTCCACAAAGTGTTCTTTGGACCCTGTGGGAGGCAAGTGCAGTAATCACAGGGGCTGTAGCAGAGATATTTAAATCATTATTAGCAACAGGTGAGGTACCCAAGGATTTGAGTCAGTTAATGTTGTTCCATTGTTTAAGAAAGGTTCTAAAAATAAACCAGGAAATTATAGACCAGTGACCGTGACATCAGTCGTGGGGAAGTTTTTGGAAGATATTCTAAGAAACCTGTTATGAGTATTTGGGTAGACAGGGGCTGATTAGGGATAGTCAGCATGGCTTTATGCTTAGTAGTTCATAACTAACCAATCTTAGTCTTTCATGGCTGTTACCAGGAAACCCGATGAAGGCAAAGCACTGAATATTGTCTACAGAGACTTGCGGGACCTCATCAAGTGCCTTGCTCTTGGGAGGTTAGTCAGGAAGGTTCAGTTGCTTGGCATTCAAGATGAGGTATCAAATTGGAATAGATGTTGGCTTTGTGGGAGGAGCCAGAGAGTGGTAGTAGATGGTTGTCTCTCTGACTGGAGGCCTGTGACTAGTGGAGTGCCACAGTGATCATTGTTGTATATAATCTATATCAACAATCTGGATGATAATGTGGTTAACTGGATCAACAAAATTGTGAATACTGTACTCCAATATTGAGGGTGTAGCGAACAGCAAGGAAGACTATCAAAGCTTACAGTGGGATCTGGTCCAGCTGGAAAAATGGCAGATGGAGTTTAGTGCAGATAAATGTGAGGTGTTGCAATTTGGGAAGACCACCCATGGTAGGTCTTACACAGTGAGCAGTAGGGCACTAAGGAGTGTGGTAGAACAAAGTGATTTGGAAACACAGGTCCATAATTAATTGAAGGTGGTGTCACAGGTAGATAGGCTTGTTAAGATAGCTTTTGGCACATTGGCCTTTGTGTATTGAATACAGGAGTTGGGTTGTTGAAGCTGTAGAAGGCCTAATTTGGTGTATTGTGTGCCATTTAGGACACCTATTACAGAAAAGATGTAAATAACATTGAAAGAGTACAGAGAAAATTTACAAGGATGCTGCTAGGACTGGAGGACTTGAGTTGTAAGGAAAGATTAGATTGAGTAGATTAGAACTTTATTCCCTAGAACATTAAAGATTGAGAGGAGATTTGATAGAGGTATACAAAATTATGAGACGTATGGATAGCGTAAATGCAAGCAGGCTTTATTCACTGAGATTAGGTGGGACTACAACATGGGCTAAGGGTGAAAGGCGAAATGTTTTAAGAGCAACATGTGAGTGTGAGAATGTGGAACGAGTTGCCAACACAAGTGGTGGATGTGATTTCGATTTCAATGTTCGAGAGGTTTGGATAGGTACGTGGACGGGATGGGTTTGGAGGGCTATGGTGCAGGTGCAGGTCGATAGGACTAGGTAGTTTAAATAGTTCGTCAGGCACAGGATGGACTGAAGAACCCGTTTCTATCCTGCACTTTTCTATGACTATAATTCACTGACTGCATCCCAGCTAATGTCCAACATGGCTCATTGGATCCTGAAATGCCTGAATAATCTGAGCCATGAATTCACCTTAGAAGCTGCTGATGGTATTCCCTGGCCATGCTGTTTCCAGCTATGACTGTGCATGATTTGTTAGGAGAGTTGAGAGCTGGACTGGACATCGAGGCAGAGTGAAGTAGCTACCCGAAGATCACAGATCCACCACCGATGAAATTGGCTTTGATTGAGGTTGGGGTTAGTGCATCGTTTTCCCATGTGACACTGAGATTTCCCATAGGTACCACTGACGGTTTGTTTACAGATCTTTGGGTTATATCAGCAGGAGTGATGGGAGTAAATATGCCTTCTCAATCCTATTTGTCAGAATGCTTTCCATTTGAATCCTGTGGTACGTTTCATCAGAATGGGAAGAATTGGCCACAGGAATTTGAATAGGTCACAGACTACCCTTCAGTGATGGGCTGTTTACAGGGCACTAAGTAGGGCTGTTTTGTGTTGACTGAGAATGCTAGGATCCTACAATGGTCTGTAAAGTGATCCAGCACAAACTAGGGGTTCTTGGTTTGTGCAGAAAGGCTCAGCAAAGTTTTAGAAGTTTATGGTTTGAGCAGAATTTGTTTGGAGTATAATAGCTATTATTTTAAAATACTGTTTCCTTTCACCCCACACAACTGCAGAGTGAAGCTCGAGATGGAGGAAGGGAATTTAACCTCACCAAACAAAGTGCATATAGCATCGCAAAGCAAGTAGCATGTGGACTGGTAGGTTTAACTTGGCTTCTGACTGCATCACTTCTTCTGTGGATGGTTGCTGCTGAAACAAGCTAAAACTATGCTTAATGGAATATAGAAGAGTACGGTACAGGAACAGGCCATTTGGCCCACAATGTTGTGCCAAACCAGCAAAAAAGCAAATCAAAAACATGCAAACACTAATCCCACTTACTCACACCATGCCCATATCCCTCCACCCTCCTTACATCAATGTGCCTATGCAAACATCTCTTAAAAGCCTCTAATGTACTTGTCTCTACCACTAGACCAGGCAGCACATCCCTGGCATCCACAACTCTCTGAATAAACAAAACGTAACTCTCACATCCTCCTTGAACGTATCCCCTCTCACTTTTAATGCATGCTGTCTGGTATTAGACATTACAACCCTGGGAAACAGAGATTCTCTTTTCACTCTATCGATGCCTCTCATAACCTTGTTAACCTCTGTCAGAACTCCTCTCAGCCTCCAATGCTCTAGAGTAAACAACCCAAGTTTATCCAGCCTCTTGTGATAACACCTGCCCTCTAAACGAGGCAGCATCCTGGTAAACCTCTTCTGCACCCTCTTCAAAGCCTCAACATCCATCCTATAGTGGGGCGACCAGAACAGTATGCAGTACTGTGGATGTGGTCTAACCAGAGTTTTACAAAGTTGGAACAATTTCAGTATGAATGATATCTGGACGGCTGGGTGTATTGAAGGGAATCCAACTTGTTAATTGGGAATTGTTAGATCATGTTGTAGTTTTGGTTTTACGGCTTGAGTCAGAATGCAGCCTAAGCTGTGACAAGGTTCGTTCATCTTAAGGATGCAATATACATTGCTTATTAGACCAGTACTTCTAATGCCTATAAAAAGTATTCACCCCCCATGGAAGTTTTCATGTTTATTTGGCTTTTTTAACACTGATTCCAAGAATTAGGTTTGGAAACAGCACCAAATGTTTATCATTGGTAGGCATTTTGCATTGAGTGCCCACGGTATCATAGGAGTTAGTGTAACACTATTACAGTGCCAGGGAGGCAGGTTCAGTTCCTGCTGCCGCCTGTAAGAGTCCATATTTTCTCCCCTTGACTGCATGGGTTTTGTCTGGGTGCGCTGGTTTCCTCCCACAGTCCACAGCTGTACTGCCCAGAGCTTTAATCGGTCACATGGGTATAATTGGGTGATGCTGTCTTGTTGGACTGGAGTGGCCCGATACTATGCTTTATTACTAAATAAGAAAATTAAAGAATCAACATAAGAATGAGGCAAGCGCATGCTGCATCCATGGTGTTCACCTGCAGGTTGAAGGTGTTTGCCCCCTCACAGTACCGGAGATTAGGGTCCCATTAGAACCTTAACTTGGCAATTCAGTGTTGACAGCCAAACATTGTTGAAGTTCTGTGTTTTAATCCCTTGAATATGATAGGGCAATAGTTGATGTGAGCTGATTGTTGGCTAGGCCCAACTCAGCTGCTTTTTAGATGGAAAAGGTTTAATCATAAACTTCCTGAATTAATGAATCCTAGAAGTTATCGGTAGTGGACCACACACACTTGCTCACTTAATGCTTGCAGAAGCAATTTGCGAAGAGAAACCAGCTTCCATCAAGGCCAGGGTCACCACTGTGCGGTGAGGGGAAGTGCCAGGTATGATCAAAAGGCCATTGACCACCAGCTAAGCTGTGGTTCCACTTGTCAAAAAGCTGGAATATTTCTAATACTTGGAAGAATTTGAAAACTATTCAAGCCATTTTTCTAATAAAAAGAAAGTAAAATTTGAGAAGAAATAATCCTTGCAGCCATGCAGCAATAAAATGAACGCCTTGTGCTGTGCCTAACTTTTGAGATTGTTCCCTAAGAGTGTCGGGGAATTACAGAGCTCAGTATTTCTTTGTTTGCAGTAATAGGGTGCAGTTGCCAAAGCTGCCACAAGTTGTCAGCACATCTGGGACTTCCTCATGGGCACAGAAATACCTGTTATTTTGAAGTGCTAGATTAATGAATCTCAGAGGCCAAGCCCTTTGGTTGGATACAGTTTTACAATACTTATACACAAAGTGGCTGACACTTCCCAGTTCAGTCAAAGGCATTGTGCTCTCTTGCCATGCTTTAGAAAACGCCTTTTGCTCAGGAGATGATTCAACGGGTCATGGCTTCCTGTGTTAGCTGATTTTTGGTCTAAGGGTTGATTCATGAGTTCTCAGCAATACCTATCACTTCCAGTTTATAAGCATTTTACCAGGACTTGGTGGGTTTGAGTTTTAAGAAAGCTTGTGTTGGGTTTCTGTAATTTTCTGATCGTTAAGGTTTTTCTGGGGGTCAATAGTCATAGTCATACTTTATTGATCCTGGGGGAAATTGGTTTTTGGTACAGTTGCACCATAAATAATTAAATAGTAATAAAACCATAAATAGTTAAATAGTAGTATGTAAATATGTAGATTATGCCAGGAAATAAGTCCATGACCAGCCTCACACATAAAAGTTGCTGGTGAACGCAGCAGGCCAGGCAGCATCTCTAGGAAGAGGTGCAGTCGACGTTTCAGACCGAGACCCATGACCAGCCTATTGGCTCAGGGTGTCTGACCCTCCAAGGGAGGAGTTGTAAAGTTTGATGGCCATAGGCAGGAATGACTTCCTATGACGCTCTGTGCTGCATCTCGGAGGAATGAGTCTCTGGCTGAATGTACTCCTGTGCCCAACCAGTCCATTATGTAGTGGATGGGAGACATTGACCAAGATGGCATGCAACTTAGACAGCATCCTCTTTTCAGTCATCACCGTAAGAGAGTCCAGTTCCATCCCCACAACATCACTGGCCTTACGAATGAGTTTGTTGATTCTGTTGGTATCTGCTACCCTCAGCCTGCTGCCCCAGCACACAACAGCAAACATGATAGCACTGACCACCACAGACTCGTAGAACATCCGCAGTATTGTCAAGAATGGCAAGGAATTTTAATTCTTAACAATTGCTCATTTTAAAGTTTAAACAAAGATGCAGACATTTGAAACTAAGTGAAGAGCTGAGGTGCAAAGCAGAGATTCAGTGAAATGCAAAGGTGAGGAAGGCAGAGAAAAAATGGTGCCTCTGAAAAATTCATCACTTTCATAATCAATCTATGAGAAATTTCTTGAATAAGAATAAACCAGTCAATGGTTGCACAATTACATCACGTGGTAATGTGCCAATGAAAAGTGAGGAAGATGATATATTGTTTTATAACGGCTGTACCACTTTCTGCCAGTGAGTGGGGATGAACTACCACATACTGTGAAAAATACATGAGTTTGTTTATTTAAAAAAAGTACAAATTATGATTAGACTATGACTTTAGTCTTACATTAATTCATCTAATATCCTATTTTTAAAGAAAAGTATAAAGAAGACAGTGGATTCCAACAGCTGGGACATTTTCCCTGAAGCGAAGGTGGCTGAGAGGTGACTTTAGGGGTGTATAAAATCATTGGGAAAGAAGTAAGGTGAATGGTGAGTGAAATTACTGGGCTTAGATTTAAGATGAGAAGAGAAAGATTTTAAAGGGACTGGAGGGGCAACTTCTTCCCACAGGGAGTGGTGGGTTAATGGATTGAGCTGGTTGAGTGGGTACAATGAGATATGATACAAACAGGGAAGTGGGGCTTGCTTGGATAGATAACTTTGTTAGCATGGATGCAGTGGGCTGAAAGGCCTGTTTCTATGTTGTATAAATCTATGACGCTGAGGATGAGACTCAGTGACTGTGTTCACAAGGAAGCCTTGTTTAAATTCTAGTTTTGTTGCTTTCAAATGTAATTAGCTAAAGATACAATAAAATTTTAATACGTGTCAATTTGCAAATAATGTAGATAGAATTGTCTTTAGTGTTAGTGGGAAATCGGTGATAAGTTGTCATAGAATTGCAGTGACAGTACAGAAGTCCTTTGACCTACATAGTTCCTGGCAGAGCAATCTCATCAGTCTCATTCCTCTGCCCTCTGGCCTTAGTCCTGCAATTACCATTTGCAATTACCACTCCTACAGGCTGATCCAGATTGTAGTTACACTCCACTTAAACAAAAATCACAGCCTTTATCCAAAACTTTTACTTTTCCTTGGACTATTACTGAATAAGAATAATTCTGGGGAAATGCTTTCTCTCCGCTGTTTAAAACGTTCATATCCTCTTTGAGTTTAGGTGGCCAAAATAAGGAAATGTGTAAAGTGATGCACATTGGCAGAAATCATAGAGAGAGGCAACATGGATGGCAGGACCCTAAAAGCTGTGCAAGAGCGGAGGGAGCTGGGCCTATCTCTGAATTTGGGACATCTATTTCTAGCCTCACTGGTGCTTTTTAATGGGCTTAATGCAAGTTCTCCACATTTTCATTGTTTACCTCTATTTGAGTCCCAAACTTCCACCTGATTTACTTATCACATTCCCGATAGGCCCTGATATACTCTAGGATCTGTGCCCAAGTACACCCATCCCCCTCGGTTCTTACACATGAACGGTTATGCCATTTATGTTGCCCCTTTCTTTGGTAGAAAGCATAGTGTATAGCTCCACACATTTCTTTTTAAAAATTGTCTCTTGCCCATTCAGCCAATTTGTCTGTCTTCCTGGAGGATTTAACGAGTGCAAAACCTTTAGTGTGTGAAGAGGTGTCAATATGTACAGTACCGATTGATTGCATTACCTGTTTAAAGGTATTGCCTGGCACTGCCACATCATCAGTGCCAATGTGCATCTTTCAAAATAGGTCTAGATTCAAGATTGTTTAATGTTATTTCCTGTACTCACGTAAAGGAGATTACTCTGGATCCAAAGCAGTACAAAAAAGCATAAAAGAGAAAGAACATAATAACGATAACAACACACGATCAATATAAATACACAAGAGAGCTTATATACATTGATTGTATGTCCATAAACTGACACTAAGTTGTAGAGAAGGTGACTGATGGGAAATAATAGAGTAATGGTGGAGTTGGTGGGTGGAAGTGTTGATCAGCCTTGTTGCTTGGGGAAAGTTACTGTTTTTGAGTCTGGTGGTCCTGGCGTGGATGCTACGTAGCCTCCTCCCTGATGGGAGTGGGACGTGAGCAGGGTGTATGGGATCTTTCATGATGTTGCTGGCCCTTCAGCGACACTTTTCTGTATCTATGTCCTTGATGACAGGCTGGTGCTAGTGATGCACTGGACCGTTTCGACTGCCCATTGTAGAGTTTTCCTGTGTACAACAGTGCAGTTTCTGTACCAAGGATACTCTCTACCGTGCACCTGTAGAATGACGTGAGTATTGATGTCCAAATTCCAGCTCTCTTCAGCCTCCTCAGAAAATAGAGTTGAGGCGTTGGTGAGCTTTCTTGACTGAGTAGGGTGTGTTCAGGGTCCATGAGAGATTGTGTGTGATGTGCACTCCCAGGAATTTGAAACTTCTTGCAATTCCACTGCTGTACCACGAACGTAAAGGGAGGTGTGATCTCTTTCGAAGTCGATAACCATTTCCTTTGTCTTGTTGATTTTAAGGAAGAGGCTACTGGTCTAGCACCAGGCCTCAAGCTCCTACACCTTCTCTCTGTAGGCTGTCTCATCGTTGTTGCTGATGAGCCCTACCACAGTCGTGTCATTGGAGACTTAATGATGTTTAGTTCAGAGGAATCCAGCCTGGAAGTGTTCTCCAGAAGCATCATTTAGCTGTCAGCCATCACTCAGTCAGTGGTAATATTTTTGCCACTCACTCAGAGGGTTCGAGGCTTCAATTCCCACACCTGAGATTTGAGTACACTGTGCACTCTACAGCACCATACTAGTATTGTACAGTCAAGTTGCAGATTTCATTAGATGGGTGTTTACTATGCAGAAGGAGGTGCTTTTTTTGGTGAAATGGTCAGCCGGTTCTTTGACCAGTTACCTCACCAATACTTGTGGTTCCCTGCTGAGTGCAAGTGGGCTCCTTTGACATCTCAGGTGACCACCCCTCCAAAATATGCAACAGGTTTCGAGAACTTTTGAATGTCCTTGGAAATGTCAGTGTTAAATGGATGGGTTGATGGGTGGCACAGCTTGTTTAGTCAGAAGGGCCTTTTCCAAGCTGTGTCTCTAAATAAAATAAAATAAATATTCCTTTTCTCACTATGAATGGAAAGGTGAAAATTGAGGGTGTACTCGAGCAGAGTAACAGCAGCAGAGTAAACCAGAGCTTGCATAATGTTCTGGTGAAAGACCTTTGAGCTGTTTCAGTCCGTACTGAAGTTGCCTGACCTGCTCCCTGCCTGGCTCCAGCAGAAAGTCTCATGCTAATTTTTATCTCTTACACTTTGCATCATATGTGAGTGTCAGTAAACTTGATCCAAAGTGTTTGGTGTTAATGTCTTGCAGTGTTTTAAATTAAAAGTGTTATAATTTGAGATTACTATAATTATCTCTACCCATTTTTAATATTTATATACGTATCTTGCTGTGTGATGTCACCCCTCTAACCCTTCTTCTAAATGGAACAATATTATCTGTTTTGTCATCAAAATGCAGTGCTTTCTGATCTCCTGAACTGCGTTGTAGGGTTTTTCCATTACCTTCTGTACCAATGTATGCCAAGTCCACTACTTGGGCAATTTTATCAATGTAGTTCTTGATTTTCATGAATTTCATGATTCCAAACGTTAGCAGACAATGGTCAGTAGTGCACAGAAAACCATCACAGGAATGCATTGAAAGTTGAAAGTCAAAGGAATGTTGTCCTCTTTTTCAAGGTAGTTGAGATATAAAAACAGGGAAGTGTTCTGCTGCTGTACCAGGCACAGGCTGTAAAATGTTACAATTAGGTCTCTGAACCCCCACACCGACCGTTTTTCAGGAAGGTTATAATTTATTTGGAGAAAGTTCACTGCATGATCCTGATCTGGAGGGATCATCCTTCCTAGAAAGGTTTGACAAACTGGGATCCTACTCACTGAAGTTCTAAGAATCAGAAGCAATCTTGTTGAAATCTGCATTTGTATAAAGAAAATGTAAATTTTATATGTTGTCTTCTGAAAATATCTGTACATGTATTGTTTGGGCAGGAGTTCTGTTTAAGCTATTGTGACTCAGTGGTGTGCAAGGATTGATGACAGAGAATTTTTAAATCACTGGTGGTGCTTAAGCTAGTTTCAGAATTAGCTAGCATAAAAGTTTTTGAGACAAAGCTTTTTTTTAATTATCTTTGATGTTGTGATTGCCATTATCTCATAGAAATATTTGGGCTATGAGCTGGTCATTGGCACAGATGGAATCCACAGATTAAATATTAATCAGGTTCCAAGCAGAATCACAGTTCCAGTTTTACTTAAACCCTGTTGAATAAGAGCTCAAAATTGCATCTAAAATTGTATTCAGACTGTGTATCCCTTTGGAACAGGAATATCTGACTACAAAGCACCACCTAATCCATGGGGATGTTGCTGCCAGGAACATTTTGATCCACAGCGATCTCACTGTTAAGCTAACTGGCCTGAGCCTGGCCTTTGATGTTTACAAAACTAGAACTCTGTCATCCCACAAAGCAGCCCAGGTTCCCATTAAATGGCTTGCACCGGAGCGAATCATGAAGCTGCCAATCACAGAAAAGAGTGACACGTGAGTAGAAGAATGCTTCTCAGCTGGAATGGAAGAGAGGGTTCAGTGAGTGCAGAACATCCTGTGATGGGTTATGGGAGCACAGTGGGGAAATGGACACAATAAAGATTCTGAATACAAGTTGGTCATTGTTCTGTACGTTCAAAGAATCATTCCTTTTGGACTTGTCACCATTGGTAGAATGATTCATGAGCAGGTGCAATGAGGGAGGGAACTGGGCTCGAGATGTACCAGTAGTGTGTCACAGAATGTCATATTAGCTGGTTTAAGTTTCTAATTCTTTCGTGTATTAACTAGTTAATTGAAGAAAGTGAACCTGTTTCTATGTGAATGGTGAACAATTGTACTTAGACTTCTTCTTTTTGCAGGTGGTCATTTGGGATTCTTGTCTATGAAATAATCACTCTGGGTATGTTACACTACAACCTAATTAGCTTCATGTATTCTAAATTCCTTATTCTCCTTTTAATGCTTATTCTGTTTTGTGATTTTTAACCAATGGATCTTAACCACTTGTTACTATATAGTTTAAAGGACTCCTCCCTCTAAGTACTTGGAAATGTAGCAATTGCAAATGGTGTTCCTGTCTCCATTATTTCTCTGAGATGAAATATCTGTAGAGTTAGAATGCTGGTTTGAGGCTGGCTTCTTACTGCTGGAGAAAAGCAATAGGCAAATGAAAAAGTCGTTATTTTTATATTAATTTTAATCCTATTATCTTTAATCTTTTCAGTTAGAAACGTGTAAGGTTGTGTTGACGACACACTTTTGTCAATGCTTGTTTCAAGTGATACATTGTTGATTCAAAGTGCTGTATCATCACAGAAGTAGATAGTTCACACACTATTGACCATCCACCGAATTGTCAGTACCTGATGCTCTGATCATTTTCCTTTGCAGGTTCTCCTCCGTATCCTGAGTTTCAGCCTCTAGAAGTTTTTACAAAACTGCAGAGAAATTACAGAATGCCCAAGCCATCTACCAGCAGCAATGCTCTGTGAGTACATTATCATTTACCAAATGAATCATGAACTTTGAAGTGTTTTTATAATGTGTGCTCAGGTCATCTGTGTGGCGAATAGACTGTTTAGGTGTTTGAGCCCTTTCTCAACATTAACGCCTTTAGATTAAAAAGAACTGTTAATCTCACTCAGTTATTTCATTTGAAACCCAGTATTTCACTTTGGACAAGAGAGAATTTCAAATATACTTTTGTACAAAAAAAAATGCTTCTTGATTTGGAACCAAAAAGACCAGCTCTTCTGTTACGATGATGTCCTTTTGTTCTTTGGTGCAAAGCAGAGGCGGTGGTCAGCTCATGGTCTGTGATAGACTGACCACTGAGTAACTCTGTCCAATTTCCAGCTGACTGCAGAGCAGAGGTGGTGGTCAGCTCATGGTCTGTGATAGACTGACCACTGAGTAACTCTGTCCAATTTCCAGCTGACTGCAGAGCAGAGGCAGACTCCAGAATGGGTTGCGTGTTTTGGCCAGTAGATAAAACAATGCCTCCCAGTCTCCTGGCAAACTGGTTGAATGGGTTTTGGAGGCAGAGGATGCGAAGGGTCTCTCCAGATACAATGAAACAGATATGCATGAGTGAGCAGTTGCGATGGTGTCCAGCACAGTAGTATTGCAGACTCTCTTAATGGAATTTGGAGCAGGAACTTTTGTTTCCCTGAGCCCCACAATCTAATGATTTTGCAAAACAAAGAGAGATTGTTCAGTTTATCACAGCTCTGCCAGAGAGAACTATTCAATTCATCTCACAGCTTGACTGAGCAGGCTCTCGGAAATTAATTTGCTCTCCATTCAATTAAAACTCCTGCTAGTGACAGAGTGGTACATTGCAAAAATTACACTTGAAGGTTAAGCATGAATCGTTAGCTACAGTCCAAAATGAAACATGTGGTGTAATAAGACATGCATAATTTAGATTTGTTCTCTGATGATAGACCCGGCTGGTGGCGTAGTGGCGTTAGTGCCGGACTTCGGGATGAAAGGTCCCGAGTTCGAATCCAGCCGGCTCCCCTGCACACTTTCCATCCGTGCTGGGTTACGAGCTGGTGATCTCTTTGGAAACTCACCCGGCAGAAGGCAACGGCAAACCACTGCTGTAACTTGCCTCGTACACGGTTCCCCACTACATCAGAGAGGCATGGAGGGAAATCGTCCGCTAACCGATGAAACTCCGGATGTGACGTACCTTTCCTTTTTTTCTCTGATGGGAATTGCAGGAAGAACTGCTCATCCTAAGGAGATTACAAACCCTTGCTCTGCTGGGATCCTTGCTGCCCCTCGTGGGCGGGCATATTCAGACTATTAACCCACAATAAGGTACAAGTGCTGGGCACCATTCTGCCATCAACAACAGGAATTCTGCAGATGCTGGAACTTCAAGCAACACACATCAAAGTTGCTGGTGAATGCAGCAGGCCAGGCAGCATCTGTAGGAAGAGGTACAGTCGACGTTTCAGGCCGAGACCCTTCATCAGGACTAACTGAAGGAAGAGTTAGTAAGAGATTTGAAAGTTGGAGGGGGAAGGGGAGATCCAAAATGATAGGAGAAGACAGGAGGGGGAGGGATGGAACCAAGAGCTGGACAGATGATTGGCAAAAGGGATATGAGAGGATCATGGGACAGGAGGCCTAAGGAGAAAGACAAGGTGGGGGGGGGAACCCAGAGGATAGGCAAGGGGTATAGTCAGAGGGACAGAGGGAGAAAAAGGAGAGTGAGAGAAAGAATGTGTGTATAAAAATAAATAACGGATGGGGTACGAGGGGGAGGTGGGGCATTAGCAGAAGTTAGAGAAGTCGATGTTCATGCCATCAGGTTGGAGGCTACCCAGACGGAATATAAAGTGTTGTTCCTCCAGCCTGAGTGTGGCTTCATCTTTACAGTAGAGGAGGCCATGGAGAGACATATGGGAATGTGATGTGGAATTAAAATGTGTGGCCACTGGTAGATCCTGCTTTCTCTGGTGGACAGAGCGTAGGTGTTCAGCAAAGCGATCTCCCAGTCTGCGTCGTGTCTTGCCAATATATAGAAAGCCACATTGGGAGCACCGGACACAGTATATCACCCCAGCCGACTCACAGGTGAAGTGTCGCCTCTCCTGGAAGGACTGTCTGGGGCCCTGAATGGTGGTAAGGGAGGAAGTGTAAGGGCATGTGTAGCACTTGTTCCGCTTACAAGGATAAGTGCCAGGAGGGAGATCAGTGGGGATGGATGGGGGGGGGAACGAATGGACAAGGGAGTCGCGTAGGGAGCGATCCCTGCGGAAAGCAGAGAGATTGGGGGAGGGAAAGATGTGCTTAGTGGTGGGATCCCGTTGGAGGTGGCGGAAGTTACAGAGAATAATATGTTGGACCCCTAGTGGGGTGGCGGGAGGATGGAGTGAGAGCAGATGTACATGAAATGGGGGAGATGCGTTTGAGACCAGAGTTGATAGTGGAGGAAGGGAAGCCCCTTTCTTTAAAAAAGGAGGACATCTCCCTCGTCCTGGAATGAAAAGCCTCATCCTGAGAGCAGATGCGGCAGAGACCGAGGAATTGCGAGGAGGGGATGGCATTTTTGCAAGAGACGGTGAGAAGAGGAATCATCCAGATAGCTGTGAGAGTCAGTAGGATTATAGTAGACATCAGTGGATAAGCTGTCTCCAGAGACAGAGACAGAAAGATCTAGAAAGGGGAAGGAGGTGTTGGAAATGGACCAGGTAAACTTGAGGGCAGGGTGAAAGTTGGAGGCAAAGTTAATAAAGTCAACGAGCTCAGCATGCGTGCAGGAAGCAGCGCCAGTGCAGTCGTCGATGTAGCGAAGGAAAAGTGGGGGACAGATACCAGAATAGGCACGGAACATAGATTGTTCCACAAAGCCAACAAAAAGGCAGGCATAGCTAGGACCCATACGGGTGCCCATAGCTACACCTTTAGTTTGGAGGAAGTGGGAGGAGCCAAAGGAGAAATTATTAAGAGTAAGGACTAATTCTGCTAGACGGAGCGGAGTGGTGGTAGAGGGGAACTGATTAGGTCTGGAATCCAAAAAGAAGCGGAAAGCTTTGAGACCTTCCTGATGGGGGATGGAAGTATATAGGGATTGGACATCCATGGTGAAAGTAAAGCGGTGGGGGCCAGGGAACTTAAAATCATCGAAAAGTTTAAGAGCGTGAGAAGTGTCACGAACATAGGTAGGAAGGGATTGAACAAGGGGGGATAAAACCGTGTCGAGGTATGCAGAAATGAGTTCGGTGGGGCAGGAGCAAGCTGAGACAATAGGTCTGCCAGGACAGGCAGGTTTGTGGATCTTGGGTAGGAGGTAGAAACGGGAAGTGCGAGGTGTGGGAACTATAAGGTTGGTAGCAGTGGATGGAAGATCCCCTGAGCGGATAAAGTCGGTGATGGTCTGGGAGACAATGGCCTGGTTCTCCTTAGTGGGGTCACGATGGAGGGCTAAATAAGAGGAGGTATCCGCGAGTTGTCATTCTGCCATCCTACACTTGTGTCATCGCATGGAAAGTCTTTATTTTTCTTCTCTGTGTGAGTCTCCCTTTTCAATCAAGCAAGAAGTCATTTTCAGAGATTTTGTGCTTTTGGCTTTTTACTCAGTCCTTCTGTTCTGACTCAGCATCTCCAAGCCACAGTTAGACAAAATCCTGGAGAAGAATCTTACTAAGTTTTTGCTGTATTAAAATTAAAATAGTTTCTATTTTCTTTTAATTCATCACTTTTAAAGTTTTAATAATAGTTTTTCCTTCTCTCAAATATCTCACCAATGTTACAGGTTAATCCATTCAGGTGCTAGTTGGCTTCAAGAAGGCCTGGGTGGTGGACCAGTGAGGGGTTTATGGAAATGGACTAGCCAATTTCAGGGGAGCTAGGACTTGAAAATGATGTAGTCTTACCCACAGCCATTCCTCCCTTCCCAAGCAGTTGTAGTGGGAAACTTTCTGCAGATGAATATGTCTGCACTGGTCTGCTGTTACTTGACTCCATTTACCATCGTCCCAGTGACTGATGGAAAAAGACTCTTCTATTTCCTTGTGACTCTGTTTACCTTGTCTGTTGTCATTTTCTTCTGTGTGAAGGGAGAGGGCTGCTGTGCTGCTCTGTGGATGGACTGGGAACTATTTTTCTGTCCATTTAGCCAGTTCCATTTGGCATCGACCTCGCTAATGCAAATTACCCATCAATAGCCAGTGTCCTCTGGCGCCTTCTTTGAATGGCCATGTGTCACATGTTTTTTTCCTCTCTCTCTCTCTCTCTCTCTCTCTCTCTCCCCCCCCCCCCCCCCGAAAAGACACTCTGGATGTCAGAACACCACTTGACAGAAGAGAACACCTCAGCCAAGAGTAAACAGGTCCTTGCTTTCAGAGCAAGGCTTGCATTTATACACCATGTTTCTTGACTTTGAGGTGTCCTAGAGTGCTTTGTAGCCAACTAATTACTACTGAAGGACTGTAGAGTGCTAATATAGTTGGGAATTCAGAATAATTCTCCAATGGTAGCAAGAAAAATGCTACAACTGACAATGTCTTCATTTGCTTTTTTTTTTGGTGTTGGGTTTTAGCTATTGCAAATAATTTAGTTGCAAACTCTTTAAGAAAAAATGCAATAAAAATTAAATTCCATTGAAATAATATGCTTCAACATTTAGCTTTTCTCTTTTCCATGTCTTGCCACTTTGGCAATCCCTGCAGTTGTGACTCCATCCACTTTCCCCAACAGCTTCCTTTGGTCTCCATCTCCCTGTCAGTTTGGTTACCCTGGCTGTAGGATTAATGACTGTCACGTACTGTGACTTTTCTAAACTGCTACTCATGATACAGCTAGGAAACAAGCCCTTCAGCCTGCTGTAAAGGGAACAGCCAACCTAGCAACTGGCACATCATTTGGAATGGGTTGGAAACACATGCTGTCACGGGGAATAGTCATAGTTATACTTTATTGATCCCGGGGGAAATTGGTTTTCATTACAGTTGCACCATACATTATTAAATAGTAATAGAACCATAAATAGTTAAATAGTAATATGTAAATTATGCCAGGAAATAAGTCCAGGACCAGCCTATTGGCTCAGGGTGTCTGACCCTCCAAGGGAGGAGTTGTAAAGTTTAATGGCCACAGGCAGGAATGACTTCCTATGACGCTCTGTGTTGCATCTCGGTGGAATGAGTACTCCTGTGCCCAACCAGTACATTATGTAGTGGACGGGAGACATTGTCCAAGATGGCATGCAACTTGGACAGCATCCTCTTTTCAGACACCACCATCAGAGAGTCCAGTTCCATCCCCACAACATCACAGGCCTTACAAATGAGTTTGTTGATCCTATTGGTGTCTGCTACCCTCAGCCTGCTGCCCCAGCACACAACAGCAAACATGATCGCACTGGCCACCACAGACTCGTAGAACATCCTCAGCATCGTCCGACAAATGTTAAAGGACCTCAGTCTCCTCAGGAAATAGAGACGGCTCTGACCCTTCTTGTAGACAGCCTCAGTGTTCTTTGACCAGTCCAGTTTATTGTCAATTCATATCTCCAGGTATTTGTAATCCTCCTCCATGTCCACACTGACCCCCTGGATGGAAACAGGGGTCACTGGTACCTTAGCTCTCCTCAGGTCTACCACCAGCTCCTTAGTCTTTTTCACATTAAGCTGCAGATAATTCTGCTCACACCATGTGACAAAGTTTCCTACCGTAGCCTTGTACTCAGCCTCATCTCCCTTGCTGATGCATCCAACTGTGGCAGAGTCATCAGAAAACTTCTGAAGATGACAAGAATCTGTGCAGTAGGTGAAGTCCGAGGTGTAAATGGTGAAGAGAAAGGGAGACAAGACAGTCCCCTGTGGAGGCCCAGTGCTGCTGATCACACTGTCGGATACACAGTGTTGCAAGCACACGTACTGTGGTCTGCCAGTCAGGTAATCAAGAATCCATGATACCAGGAAAGCATCCACCTGCATCGCTGTCGGCTTCTCCCCCAGCAGAGTAGGGTGGATGGAGTTGAATGCACTGGAAAAGTCAAAAAACATGACCCTCACAGGGCTCGCTGGCTTGTCCAGGTGGGCGTAGACACAGTTCAGCAGGTAGACGATGGGATCCTCAACTCCTAGTCGGGGCTGGTAGGCGAACTGGAGGGGATCTAAGTGTGGCCTGACCATAGGCTGGAGAAGTTCCAGAACAGGCCTCTCCAGGGTCTTCATGATGTGGGAGGTCAATGCCACCGGTCTGTAGTCATTGAGGCCGCTGGGGTGCGGCGTCTTCGGCAAAGGGACGAGGCAGGACGTCTTCCACAGCACAGGAACCCTCCGGAGCCTCAGGCTCAGGTTGAATACATGGCAAAGTACTCCACATAGCTGAGGGGCACAGGCTTTGAGCACCCTGGTACTGATACCATCCGGTCCTGCAGCCTTGCTTGGGTTGAGACGTTTCAGCTGTCTTCTCAGCTGTGAAGCCCACCGTGGTGGTTTCGTGTGGGGAAGGGGTATAGTCATGAGAGCAGGGTGGGGGACTGTGAGGAGGGGTAGGAGGGGAGACTGGAATATGTGTTGGTTGGGGGCCGACAACAGATGACTCGTGGAGGATGGGCAGGGGCCGCAATGTCAAATCTGTTAAAGAACAAGTTAAGTTCATTGGCCCTGTCCACACTGCCTTCAGCTCCTCTGCTGCTAGTTTGCCGGAACCCAGTGATGGTCCTCATCCCACTCCAGACCTCTTTCATGTTGTTCTGCTGGAGTTTCCACTCAAGCTTCCTCCTGTACCTGTCTTTAGCTTCACTGATCCTGGCTCTCAGGTCCCTCTGTATTGCCCTCAGCTCCTCCCTATTTCCATCTCTAAACGCCCTCTTTTTAGCGTTCATGATGTCCTTAATGTCCTTCGTTACCCATGGCTTGTTATTTGAATAACAAAGGACAGTTCTTGTCGGAATATTGCAGTCCACACAGAAGCTGATGTAATCAGTTATGCATTCTGTGAGCCCATCAATATCCTCTCCATGTGGCTCACAGAGTGCCTGCCAGTCTGTCACCACAAAACAACCCTGGAGCGCCTCATAAGCCTCCTCTTACCATTTCCTCACTGTCTTCGAGGTTGCAGGTTTACTTTTCACCAGAGGCACGTAGCAGGGTTTTAGATGCACCAGGTTGTGATCTGACCTTCCCAGTGGGGGGAGGGGAGAGGAGCTGTATGCATCCTTAACGTTAGCGTACATCAAATCCAGAGTCTTCTCCCCTCTGGTTGTACAGCTCACATACTGCGTGAAGTTGGGCAGTGTTCTAGCCGTGGAAACATGGTTGAAGTCACCTGAGATGGTAATGAGGGCACTCGAGTGCTGGATTTGTAGTCTGGCTATGACGGTGTAAGTAATGTTACACGCCAACGTCGAGTTGGCAGAGGGAGGGATGTACACAACAACCACAATTGCAACACACATCAATGTTGCTGGTGAACGCAGCAGGCCAGGCAGTATCTCTAGGATGAGGTACAGTCGACGTTTCAGGCTGAGACCCTTCATCAGGACTGAACCACAATTGCATGCGAGGTTTCCCTTGGCAAATAATATGGCCGGAGTCCAACAGCAAAAAATTCCATATCCAGGCTACAAACACGTTCCTTGATCGTAATATGCCCAGGATTGCACCATCTGTTGTTTACCAGAACCACAAGCCCCCCTCCTTTACGCTTACTGCTGTCAGTGCAATTCCGGTCAGCTCGAACGGTCTGAAAGCCCTCTATGGAAATGCTTTGATCGGGTATGTCCTCGTTCAGCCACGTTCCAGTAAAGCACATGACACTGCTCTCCCGAAATGTTCTCTGACTCCTGACAAGCGCCGTCAATTCATCCATTTTATTACCCATTTTATTACACATTGCCCATGATGAGAGAGCGGAGACATGGCTTATAACTTCTCTTTTCCATAAGCCTCCGTTATCTCGACCTGGTCCTCTTCCCTCGCCTTTTTGATCCCCCTCTGCACCCTCTTGTGTGTTTTCCTCCAGATTCAGCTGAGATGTCCGCTGCTCTGTTCGCTAAACCAGCAGGCATGAGCGCAATCATTTGGTCCCTGGAATAAACAATGTGGCCATCCTGCTGCCACGCTAATGAGACGTGTCCGAGTGTAACTAATTCCAGCGCTAAAAAAACAAGTAAAACTCTCTCCACCTGCATGTTAGAGAGGGTGCAGCTTCAACGTGTTGCCGCAAGTTAAAAAGTTTAAAAAGTAAGAATCTTGATGGAGCAACTGTAACAGGCTGCATACACAAACGTGCAATCTCCACACAGACGACTGGAGGCCAGGACCGCAGCCAGCTCTCTGGCCTTGAGAGGCACTGCCTTTTCTACACTGCTACACTGTGCTTATCAGGCTTAGTTCCCTGTGGGTCTGATGGTGGAACAAGGTAATGGGATCATGTAAATAAAATGTGGAAAGAGGAATTTCCTTCTTCCAGGTATTGCATTGTAACGCTACATTGGGTTTCAATGCAGAACTGAAGGATCTTACAATCCACACTCATTCATTCATCTTTCATTAACTTCCTCATTCTGTAAAGGTAGTATTCAACTTGCCTTTTACTGCTCTTTTGAGGTATACAATAGCTACCTTCCCTGGATGGGTGTCAGCTAGAGGTGAAAAGTACCAGCTTCATGCCTGGATCGTTAACCTCAGCAAACAGTAAGAATATTGCATGCATGTTTAAAGTACTAAATGGTGGAAATACCCAGCAGGCTAGGCAACATCTGCAGGAGAAACATTGACTTAAAACTTTGATCTATTTTCCCTTTCCGCAGATGCTGTCTGACCAGCTGAGTGTTTCCAGTATTTGTTTTTAGTTTCGTATTCCAACTCACCAATATTTTTTAGCTTTTGATTTCATTGACTAATGCATAAAATGCCCACACCACTCTGCTGACTCCTGATTTTTGTCTGTATTTGCAGGGAGAGTGTGTGGGTATCACTCTTCTTACCCTAGAGTGTACACAGAACTTAACATACTAACTGATGTCGATATTGCAATCTGGATACGTCTAAAGAAATATCAGGATTTTACGCCCAGATTTAGTGAGGAAGGCATAACCTATTTAAAAATGAAAACATTTCGAAAATGAAATGCAACAATAAGTGATGTTAATATCACTGCATGCAAACAGCTTGATGCAATTCAGACTTGCATTTGACTTCGAATAAGCGAAGTCCTCTCTAAGGAGACTCTGTACACCCTTCTGTAGAATGTGTGAGTTTTCTCCGGGTGCTCTGGATTCCTCCCACAGTCCAAAGACATACCTTCTTTATTGTTCTTTATAAATTGTCCTGTGATTGGATTAGGGCTAAATCAGTGTCGTCAGGAGTTGCTGGGTGAGTCAGAAGAGCCTATTCCGTGCTGTATCTCTAAACAGGGCATGCCTCAGTAACCTCGCAACAATTTTAGAGCTTCAAAGTTCAAGGTAACTTTGATAATAAAAGTATATGTACGTCACTATATACAACTCCGAGATTCATTTCCCTGCGGGCATACTTAGCAAGTCTATAGAATAGTAACAATAGCAGGATCAATAACAGATCAACCAGAGTGCAGAAGACAACAAACTGAGCAAGTGCAAATATATAAATAGCAATAAATAATGAGAACATGTGATAACAATATAGAGTCCTTAAAGTGAGATCTTTGGTTGTGGGACCATCTCAATGAATGGGCAAAAGAGTGTAGTTATCCCCTTTGTTCAAGATCCTGATGGTTGTGGGGTAGTAACTGTTCTTAAACCTGGTGGTGCAAGTCCTGAGGCCTTCTACCTGATGGCAGCAGCTAGAGGAGAGCGTGACCTGGGTGCTGGGCATCTCTGATGATGGATGCTTCTTTCCTATGACAGTTTTTCATAAAGGTGTGCTCAATAGTTGGGGAGGGCTTTACCCATGATGGACTGGCCGAATCCATGACCTTTTCTGTTCAAAGACGTTGGTGTTTCTATACCAGGCTGAGATGTAACCAGTCAATGAACTCTTCACCTTGCATCTATAGAATACATCTAAGAGAGACATTTAGGGAGCCGGCCGATAAAATTCAGGTATAAAAGCGGCTAAGTCGAGCAGCATTTGTGGAAGGAGAAGGAGTTCAAGATTCAGGTCAGTGACCCTTTATCAGAATAGAATCATTTTCAAAGGGCATTTTGTGTCAGATTCCCAGCATTTGCAATATGTTACCTTTTATATGGAAAGACAGGCTTAATTTGATGTGCCTCCAGCTACAGATGAAACTCTGCATTGGATAAAGCAGAAAGAGATTTCACAAATGTTTGACACTAATTTAGATCATAAGATATAGGAGTGGAATTAGGCCATTTGGCCCATCGAGCCTACTCTGTCATTCCAGCACGGCTGATTTATTATTCCTCCACTGCCCTCACAGCACGTGTACAAATCTAGGTAGGGAGTTAAACATTTTCTCAAAAATCACCTGAGCTGGAAGCTTACTTCCAGGTATTTAATGAGAAAACTTTGTGAAAATGCGGAAAGTTGAAGTAAAACATGTATGAAATTCAATACAGAATTGTCTCGGGGCTGAATATTCTAGTATTAATTATTCTCACGGTCAAGGTAATAGACACGTAACATTCTGTAGCCGTGCCGCAGGCTAGAGTGAACTTGTGGTGTAGCGATAGCTTAATAGTGATGACTAATAAACATAACACTTACTTCAAACTACATCTACTAAATGTTTACCGAGATTATGAAAGCTTAAGGCTCACGGATATCGCTGTTTCAAGGGGAAATAGAGTGGATAGAGATGGATGTCTTTCTACCATGTTTGCTCCAAGTCACAATCCAAATTAACTTGTGATGGAAATGATGTAAAAACAGTTTCAAAATGAACTCCATACACCACAAGCAGCCTCTAGAGGCAGAGTACTCCCTGCCTGACATCATGATGTCATTCTTAATTCCGATCATTTCATCACATCTTTGCAGTAAGACTAGTCTATGAAACTATCCATTATTTTGCCAGAGTCTTTAACCATTCTCGCTTCGAAAATGTTGTCCTTGATGATATTCTTGCTCGTGGTATTGTCTGATGAGCAGACAGTTAAGATGGTGCTCACCCAGAAATACAACTGGGTGAGGTGTCTCTTAAGTGAATTATGTCGCCATGATATATCCTCCAACTCACTGCAGCCCCTCAGAGTCAAGAAAGGGACGGAGTTCACAAAGGTAACTTTGGACTGGGAGACGAACCTCTTTGTGATGCACCACAGTTCCTCTGCATTCACTTGTGTTACATACTTCATGGATGTCTTGTGACTGTCTTACGAGGATGATGTAATGGTCTTGCAGAGGTCACATGATGTAATTTTTCCACCAGTGAGGTCACATGATGACCTGTTGTCGACAGGTATATAAAATGGAGACCCCTGGTGACGCAGTTAGGTTTTCAGTTTAGTTTTGTGTTAGATACTCCGTTTTGCTGCGTATTCGGCTGATGACGCAGTTTTGTTTTAAAATGGAGTTCTACTTTCTATTGTAAGTAGTATTGGAGAGTGAAGACCTTACCAAAATACAGGAATTCGCCGAGTTGAGTGAAGCTGATATCATTTGGCGGTTTTGGAGAGGATCGACCTTTATTGAATCTTCGTTCAAGTAAAAGTGACCTGCAACTGAGATATTCCCTGATAAAGTAGGAAGGATAGTGCAGTGTCTATTTGCCAGAGGAAAAGGTCAGTTCCTTTAAAGCATTTTATTTCCATCCTTGTGAATCCTGTGGACAAGGCAGGTTCCGGCTAAAATCAGCAATAATGTGACGTTTTCGAGGATTTCTTTACTTCAGGAAAGTGTCTCCTAATTGACTGTGTAAATCTCTTGGACTTTTGAATTTACCACTTTAAGAACTGTTTTCGCATTTACCCTTCTAAGAACTGTTCCAGAGTTGCCATATAGCAGTTAACTTCCGGTTAAATTAGTTGTTTGAATATTTTTTTCGCTATTGTTGATCGGAGTTTAATAAATGTTTGTTCGTTTTTATAAAACCTATATTCATTGTTGCCAGTCACGCGACACTGGTCTCCAAACAAGGAGGATTCTAACCCTTGCCCGGTTCAGCTGCTCTGTGCTGAGACGTTGCTTAACAATGTGCCAACCAGTGCAAAGCTGGTATTTGGCTACTCCTCCAATCTTCACTTTCATATCAAGACTACTCTCACAGGTCTGAAATGACTCAGGCGCCCATTCTCCAGGATATCAGTCTAAATGCACTGACAGTGGGCTGATGAGCACTACTGGGGCAGACTTCACCCATTATGACCCAACCCAGGTGCAATCATCGGTTGTAAGGTTCATTGTGTGACCATTTCACTGTTCACATACCTTATGTGCACAGATAGTGTCTCTGCCAAACAATAGGAGAATCTCAGGAGAGTTGAAATTGGGGGGGGGTGGGGGAATCTTGTGAATGATTGTGTGCAGCTTCAGGAGTTGGGATTTCATCCCTGTTGTTGGGAATGTGGTCGCAGTCAATGGGAGTTGGCAGAGATAAGTGGACCTCCCCTCCCATTGTCTCCGTGACAAATCCACCGGCTCTGCTTCCAGTAACTTCTGATGTTCCAGAACATGTCTATAGAGTGTCTGGGGAAGTAGCCACATCTGTTGGATGCTTAGCTGGCTCCCTGCCATGCTCTGCTGTGGTGTGCTGGAACCAGTAGCCCAAGGTGCTGGCCCTGAACTTACAGCTGTATCTGGGTCTAATTCTTCTGAAGGGTCAATAGGTTCTTGGCTCACTCTCCTGAAGCCCACTGGTGCTTGCTGTGCATTCATGTTCTGCAATGTCACTACCTCTCCAATTCCCCTTGCTACACTCCCCAGATTCTCCCCCAATCTCCAGATGACTGCCTTGTCCACATTTGGACTGATGGCCTCGTCCACATTTGGACTGACTGCCTCAGGGCTTCTCTGGCCAGAGTCAGCACCTCACTGGTACTATTGTCAGTGGTGATTGATCACCACAGCCTGGTGCAGAGAGTGAGGGCTCTGCAATTGGTTCTGCTATAGTTTCTGTTGAAAGGTGAGCCACTGATGCATGTGGTGCACTGCTCAGCCCTGTGTGCTGTTATTAAGTGGTGAACACCCAAGTGTTTCCAAGTTGGGTGACTTCAGGCACTTTTCAACTTGAACCTTAAATGCAGATGTTGGATGAAGCAGAAGGCAAGTTGTGAGTAACACAGTCGATGGTTCCTGCTTCTCAGGTGCTGAGCGGTAGATCCTTTTAATAGGACAATGTTCAGGGTCACCCGTCTTGTAAAGACACTGCATCAGAAGCAAGCAAGGGGAAGCTACTTCTTGTATTTTATCCCTAGTACAACCATGGTCAGTACATACACAAATGTAAAAGACAACAGCCTAACTGGCAGCCCACTTCCAAATAGTGTGGACACCTCGCTCGGTACAGGATATCGTGTAAACAGACAGGTGAGCCCGGATCGTCATACCACTGCTGTCTGCAAGAACAAGAGACTGCGAATTGCCACTTGGAATGTTCGAACCCTGCACCAAGCTGGTAAGCTAGAAAACGTAAAATTAGAAATGAAGAGGCTAGAGGTCAGCATCCTAGACCTAAGTGAAATAAGATGGAAGGGCACTGGAGTACTCTAGTCAGACGACTACAAGATGATATACTCTGGTGGAGATAAACATGAAAAGGGTGTTACAATCATCTTAGACAAAGAAACATCCAAGAGCCTGCAAGGATACTGGCATATCTCAGACAGAATGATGCTAATCAAGCTAAAAGGACAACAAAACAACATCTCTATCATCCAAGTATATGCGCCCACAATGGCAAGCTCAGAGGAAGAAATTGATGCCTTCTACCACTCCCTAGACAAAGCACTAGAAGAATACAAATCACAAGAAACCATCATAGTCATGGGAGACTTCAATGCAAAAGTTGGTGAGGGAAGAGAAGACCATATTGTTGGAGACCAGGGATTGGGAGAAAGAAATGAAAGAGGAGAAAAGCTTATATCATGGTGTAAAACAATCAGACAATCACCAACACTTGGTTTAAACAATATCCAAGAAGGAAATGGACATGGAGAAGCCCAGATGGGAACAACAAAAATCAAATTGACTACATAACAATCAATAACAGATTCAAAAACTCGATAACTCAATCTAAAAGCTACCCTGGAGCAGACTGTGGAAGCGACCACATACCAATCATTTGCAAAATGAAAATAAGAATGAGAAAATTAAAGAAACCAAAAAGATTAGAACCACTGGACTATCAACAACTACAAAACAACCCTCATCTGAAAACAGAATACACAATCAAGGTGAAAAACGGTTTTCAATTGTTGCAGGATGAAGGAGGCAAATCTTTCTGGGACATACTGAAGGAATCCATGGTTGTAGCTGCAAAAGAAACCAGCCCACAAAAAGAATGGAAAAGTAAGAAGAAATGGATAACTGAAGATATAATACAATTGATACAACAAAAACAGACCATCAAACTAAGAGACAGCAAAGAATACAAACAACTTGATAAGACAATAAAAAGAAAATGCAGAGAAGCTAAAGACAGATGGCTAAATAAGAAATGTTCAGAAATAGAAAGGCTACAAACTCATAACCCTGGAACAAAGTTGATGCACAATACGATTAAAGAACTAACGGGGAAATTACCTTGCTCAGCAAGTGGATGCATCAAGGCGAAAGATGGCAGCTTAATTATGAACAAAGAGGAAATCCTAAACAGATGGACAGAATATATAAAAGAACTTTTTGAAGACCAAAGAGGAGAAAAACCGAACATAAAGAAGAATCTTGAAGGACCTATCATTCTAAAATCAGAAACTCAAGCAGCCATAAATAAAACAAAACATAACAGAGCAACTGGTCCAGACAACATAGCTGTTGAAATGATACTGGCCTTCGAAGATTTTGGAATAGAGAAAATAACAGAAATAGCAAATGAAATCTATGATCATGGGGAGATACCTGATGATTTAAGTAAATCAGTGTTCATCACACTTCCAAAGAAAGAGGGAGCAACAGAATGTGGGTTACATCTTACAATAAGCCTGATGAGCCACGTGGCAAAAATTATTCTCAGAGTAATCATGATGAGTCAAGACGCTGTATAAAACCAGAAATCAGTAAAGAAAAATGCAGCTTTGTGGAAAACTGAAATGCAATTTTCATGCTACGGATGGTCTGTGAGTGAGCCATCCAGGTACAAAAAGACACCTTTCATTGACTATACAAAAGCTTTTGACACTGTCAGACAGCAAGATCTTCTGGAAATGCTTCAAGATCTTGACATAGATGGGAAAGATATACGTTTCTAAAGAAACTTATACTGGGACCAGACAGCATCCATCAGAATAGAAGGAGAAATGAGTGAGTATGTGAATATCATGAGAGGAGTCAGGCAAGGCTGTGTCTTTTCGCCAGACTTATTCAACCTGTACAGTGAAAATATCTTGAAAAGTATCAAAGACATCAAAGGATTCACAATTGGAGGCCATAATATAAATAACATCAGATATGCTGATGACATCATACTAATAGCTGACTCAGAAACAAAACTTCAAGAACTACTCACTATAGTGGCAACAGAAAGTAATCGCAGGGGCCTCTCCATCAACACCAAGAAGACAGAAAGCATGGTCATCTCCAGAAAGACAAACATCCCACAATGTGTGATCAAGATCAGAAATACAAACATCAAACAAGTCAACAAATTCAAATACCTTGGCAGCCTAATAACAAATAATGGCAGGTGCGACACCGATATCAAATACAGAATAGCAATGGCGAAAGAAGCTTTCCAAAAAATGAAGACCATATTAACAGACAGAAAGATGAGCACGTACACTAAAAACAGAATACAGCAGCGCTACATTTATTCTATCCTGACTTATGGAAGTGAATGCTGGACCATTTCCCCAGCAATGGAAAAGAGACTAGAAGCAGCTGAATTATGGTTCTACAGGAGAATGTTAAAAATATCATGGACCACACACACATCAAATGAAGAAGTTCTCAGAAGAGCCCAAGCAGTTTGATCACTCATACCAACAATAAGAGAAAGACAACATCATGTGGAAAGATGAACTAGAAAAACTCATACTCTCTGGAAAGATTGAGGGGAGTAAACCTAGAGGAAGACCTCGGCTTATGTACATCAAAAGCATAGCCAGGTGGCTACACATCGAGGAAATGGAAGTCATCCAAAGAATGAAGGATAGATCTATATGGAAAACCATGGTCACCAAATTCCGCATCGGATTTGGTACCTAGACAGACATACAGACCTTAAATGAGGGTTTATTTTTCTTTGAATTTGAATCTTGAGGCAAAGGATACAAGTTCAGGAAGAGAACTGGAAAAAAAATGGAAAAAATGCTGGTTCCTATCTTTGTCTGCTGTTTGTTTTCATCCTCTGTTGAGCAACCATGTTGTATCAGAGGGCTTGAACCAATGGTGTCCTTCCTCCTTCCCTTTCTCTCATGGTCCACTCTCCCACCAGATTCCTTTGTTTTCACCTATCATCTCCCAGCTTCTCACTTCATCCCCATCTCCATCCACCTACCTTCCCCTCACCTGGTGTTACCTATAGCTGTATTCATTCCCTTCCATCCACCACCTTATCCTGACTTCTTCCCTCTTTCTTTCCAGCGCTGATCAAGGGTCTCAGCCCAAAACACTGACTCTTCATTCCTGTCCACAGATACTGCCTGACCTGTTGAGTTCCTCCAGCATTTTGCGTGTGTTACAAAAGATTGCTGTCATGCAAACTTGAAGGTGTGAATGGCTTCCTATGTTATAAGAGACGATATAAAGTCTCAGGCGGTTAATAAATAATTTTAAGTTCGTACATTTCTTGTAAAGTTGTGCTACCAAATACTTCATTTTTTTATATGTTTTTGGAGACTATTAATTACTTAACAGTCTGTAAGATTGCAACAATTGCATTGCATTCAGTGAAAATGGTTGTTCTTTAGCTCCTGTTATTTGCTGATGGGTAAAAAATTATAAAAATGTGTAAGAAAAATACGCTTCTGCCTCCATTGTTACATATTTTCCCCATAAAGGACAGATCATTCAAGTTATTTGAAGCTGAAATCATTTGAGAAGACCTTGTATGTTACCTTTTGACAGGTGGAATCTTGCCAACTTCGTGTTGTGGAGTGATTATGCTGACTAGGATGACAGGGAATAAACAATGACAAAATTGGCAATGAACAAGATCAGCACTTCAGTTTAACTAAAAGCCAAAAATATATTTGTAGAATTCAGTATGCTTTGTCCATTGTGCTTTATTTTCCAAAGATAGGTTATTCTGAATGGTAGGGGCTAAGGACCTTGTTCGGGAGTAGTTTAGCATAGTTACTGAACCCATAAGTGAAAATACATTATTAGAGTGAAGCAGTCACTGGAGCGGCTCATGGCTAATGAGGTCAGTGGATATACAGCTGTCACATTGTTGAGCTCAAGCTCATCTCGTAGCCTAATGTGCTTTGTGGCTAACAAAGGATAATCATTGTGCTGTACGATGGCATACTACAGTTGCAAGGGATACTAATATACTCAGAAACTTGGTAATTGTAGTGTTCCTCAGCAACAGCAAAATATAAATATTTACATCAGATTATTATTGGAGCCCTGGAATAGAAAGTTTTTCATACTGGTTTTCATAAATCAAATTATTGAGTACAGCAATTGGGTTATTGTGTTGAAATTGTATAAGATTTAATTTGAGACCTAATTTGGAGTATTGTGTGCAGTTTTGTTCATGCACCTACAGAAAAGATGTCAATAAGGTTAAAAGAATACCAAGAAAATTTACAAGGATATTGCCAGGACTTGAGGACCTGAGTTATGGGGAAAGCTTAAATAAGTTTCAACTTATTTGTAATGCAGATAAGATTTGTAATACAGCAGTATTCCAGCAGCCAAGGGCTGACTTCACAAACATAAAAAAGTCTGCAGATGCTGGAAATCCAAGGAACACACACAAAATGCTGGAGGAACTCAGCAGGCCAGGCAGCATCTATGGAAAATGGTATAGTCAATGCTTCAGGCCGAGACCCTTCAGCAGGACTTCAATCAGCTCTGCCAGATCACTGCTGGATACGATCCTACTTCATTTCCCCTTCTAGCGTTACATAACAAATCGATTTTGACTGTTGATCAATGCAGTGCATTGCTGGTGAACACATCTTGCATTAAATTACTGATGACTCGAGTTGTTAACATCTGACTGGTCCTATTAATCACATTCTGTATTGTGGGTACAATTTAAAAGTCTTTGTGTCTTGTCACTCTTGTATCTAATAATGAGTCTTGACACTGTTTCCAAACTCCAGCTATTTTAGGATTATACATTTTGACGTACTCTGCGTTCATGAGACCAGCCGTGTTAGATTCTACAGTGACCCGTCATGTCGATGCTCTCATTAAGTCGGGATTCTGGCGTTATTGATTGCTGTGGCCACCCTTTTCCTGAAAATCTTCAAACCAGATCTTTGTGGACTTGACATTGGCTGCAACAGAGGCATGAAGGTGACAGAGATAGCTCCCTGCCCCAGCATCACTCCTACAGTGGATGCTGCAGAGTGGGAGTAACTAAGTATTTGGGATAAAACTTGTCAATGACTGCGAGTAACTTGTTGCCAACAAAACTGTACAAAAATGCAAATGCATACAATCTTCTCTGATCAAAAGTGGAAAATATAATCTCTCTAGCAACACACACAAAATGCTGGTGGAACACAGCAGGCCAGGCAGCATCTATAGGAAGAAGTACAGTCGACGTTTTGGGTCGAGGCCCTTCATCAGGACTAATGGAAAAAAGAGATAGTAAGAGATTTGGGAGGGAGAGACCCGAAATGATAGGAGAAGACAGGAGGGGGAGGGATGAAGCCAAGAGCCTATACTTCTTCCTATAGATGCTGTGTAGTCTGCTGTGTTCCACCAGCATTTTGTGTGTGTTACTTGAATTTCCGGCATTTGTAGATTTTGTCGTGTTTGCGAATATAATCTCTCTGATGTTGACACCCAAAACAGTTCATATTGCCTTGTGTCATGGAAGAGGCTATTTTACCTCACTGAGTCTCTTCTGGTGCTCAGAGCAATCTCCTCTTCCACTAGTTTTCCCTAAAACTCATTTGAAAGAAAGATTAGCTTTATTTACAGAGAATCTTACCTGGCTTTCATCTCCTAAGTTACAGAGAAAGGCTGAACAAGTTGGGTCTTTATTCTTTGGAGCGTAGAAGGTTGAGGGGGGACTTGATAGAGGTATTTAAAATTATGAAGGGGATGGACAGAGTTGACGTGGATAGGCTTTTTCCATTGAGAATGGGGGAGATTCAAACAGGAGGACATGAGTTGAGAGTTAAAGGGCAAAAGTTTAGGGGCAACATGAGGGGGATCTTCTTTACTCAGAGAGTGGTAGCTATGTGGAACGAGCTTCCAGCAGAAATGGTTGAGGCAGGTTCGATGTTGTCATTTAAAGTTAAATTGGACAGGAAAGGAATGGAGGGTTATGGACTGAGTGCAGGTCGGTGGGACTAGGTGAGAGTAAGAGTTCAGCATGGACTAGAAGGGCCAAGATGGCCTGTTTCCATGCTGTAATTGTTATATGGTTATGGTTATTTCAAAAGTACAAAGTAACTTTATTATCAATATACTTATATCACCATATACTATTTTGAGGTTCATTTTGCAGGCATTCACAATAGAACAGAAAAATACAGTACAGTCAATGAAAAACCACACACAAAGACTGACAAACCAGAAAATATGCAAAATAAGACAAACTGCAAATACCCAAAAAAAACTAAACAAATAATACTGAGAACATAAGTTGAGGAGTACTTGGAAGTAAGTGGAATCAGTTCAGACTAGAGTGAACTTGTTCGTGCTGTTTCACGAGCTGATGGTTGTAGGGTAATCACTGTTCCTGAATGTGGTGATGTGGGACCTACAGCTTCCTTCCCAAAGGCAGCAGCAAGAAGACAGCATGTCCTGATAGTTGGAGTGTTTGATGGATGCTGCTTTCCTGTGGCAGTATCCTTTATAGATGTACTCAGTACTGGAGAGGGCTTTGCTTGTGATGGACTGGGCTGTATCTACTTCCTTTTGTAGGCTTTCCCATTGTTTTGGCATTGGCATTCCTGTATAGTGATGCAACCAGTCAACATACTATTCACTATACATCTATGGAAATTGGTCAAAGTTTTAGATAACATGCTGAATCTGTGCAAACTTTGAAGAAAGTTGAAGTGGTGTCATGCCTTTTCCATAATGGCACTTATGGTCTAGTCTCAGGACCGATCTTCTGATTCGTAATGACAAGGAATTTAAAGTTGCTGACCCTCTCCACCTTCAATCCCCTAATGAGGACTGGCTCATGGATCTCCATTTTCTTCCTACTGTAGTCAATAATCATCGGTTTGGTGTGCTGACTGAGTGAGCGGTGGTTGTTGTGGCACCATCCAACCAGATTTTCAATCTCCCTCCTATATGCCGATTCAGCACCATCTTTGATTTGGCCAACAATAGTGGTGTCGTCAGCAAACTTCAGCATGGCGTTGGAGTTGTACTTTGCCTCACAATCGTAGGTACGGTATAATGTGGGTAGAGCAGGGGGTAAGCACACAACCTTCTGGTGCACCTGTGCTGATTGTGATTGTGGAGGAGATACTGCCGGTCCATACTAACTGGGGTCTACAAGTGAAGAAATCAAGGATTCAGTTGCACTAGGAGTTATCAAGGAGTCTTCAGGCTTGGGAATTAGTGTGAAGGGTATGAAAGTGCTGAATGCTGAGCTGTAGTCAATGAAAAGCATCCTGATGTATGCATCTTCACTATCCAGATCTTCAGAGCCAAGTGAAAAGCCAATGAAATGGCATCTGCTATTGAACTGTTGTGATGGTATGCAAATTGTAGCAGATCCAAGTCACTCCTTGCGCAGGAGTTGACCTGCTTCAAGTTTAAGTTTGTCATCTGACTGTACATGTATACAAGCAAATGAAACAACATTCCTCTAGACCACCTACAAAGCATATACCACACAGCACAAAAACAAAATATTACCACAGATAAATTAATGAGATATGATTTAAAGTGCATGTAGTGTGCGGTAAACAGCTCGCTGTATTAGTGAGGAGACCTCGTTGGTTGCAGGGTATTCTTCAGTCTCTCAACCTGGAGAAGAAGCTGTTACACAGTCTGACAGTCCTAGGACTGATGTTCCTCTACCACCTCCTTGACAATAGTGGGTGAAAGAGATTGTGGGGTGGGTGGTAGGGATCCTCAGCAATGTTTCTGGCCCTTCATCTGCAATGCTCCCAGTAAATGTCACAGGGGGGAAATAGTAATGGGGACAAGCAAATGGCACATTAACTGAATAAGTGCTTTGCATCAGTCTTCACCGGAAAACATTAGCAGTATGATAGAAATTCTAGAGTGTCAGGGGGCAGAAGTGTTAGAGGTTGCCATTACGAGAGAGAAGGTTCTTGGGAAATAGAAAGGTCTGGAAGCAGGTAAGTCAGCTGGACCAGATAGTTGACACCCTAGGGTTCTGAAAGAGGCTAAAGAGATTGTGGAGGCATTAGTAATGATCTTTCAAGAATCAAGGGCTTCTGGAGTCTGGAAAATTGCCAATGTAACTCCACTCTTCCAGAAGGGGGAGAGGCAGAAGAAAGGAAATTACATGCTAGTTAATCTGACCTCAGTGGTTGGGAAGATGTTGGAGTTGATAGTTAAGAATGTGGTTTCGAGGTACTTGAGGTACATGATAAAATAGACCGTAGTCAGCGCGATTTTCTTAAGGGAAAATCTTGCCTGACAAATCTGTTGGAACATTTTGAAGAAATAGCAAGCAGGATGGATAAAGGAGAATTAGTTGATGTTATGTACTTGGGCTTTCAGAAGGCCTTTGACAAGGTGTCACACAGAGGCTGCTTAACACGTTAAGAGCCCATGACATTACAGGAAAGATACTAGCATGGATAGAGCATTGGCTGATTGGCAGGAGCCAAAGAGTGAGAATAGAGGGAGCCTTATCTAGTTCACTGTCGGTGACTGGTGTGTTCATCAGGGGTCTATATTGGGACTGCTTTTTCTGTTATATATCAATGATTTGGATGATGGAATTGATGACGTTGTTGCAAAGTTTGTAGACAATACAAAGTCAGATGGAGGGGCAGGTAGTTTTGAGGAAGTAGAGAGGCTACAGAAGGACTTAAACATTAGGAGAGTAGACAAAGAAGTGAAAGTATATGGTCATGCACTTTGCTAGAAGAAATAAAAGGGTGGTCTATTCTGTAAGTGAAGAGAAAACATTAGTGAGGCCTCACTTGGAGCATTGTAAGCAGTTTTGGGTCCCTTAGAAAGGATGTGCTGACACTGGAGAGGCTTCAAAGGAAATCATGAAAATGATTCCAGGATTGTACAGCTTGTCTAATGATGAGCATGTGATGGCTCTGGGCCTGTATTCACTAGAATTCAGAAGAATAAGGGGTGACCTAATTGAAACCTATTGAACAGTGAAAGCTCTTGATAGAGTGGACGTGGAGAGAATGTTTCCTGTGGTGGGAGAGTCTCGGACCAGAGGACACAGTCTCAGAATAGAGGTTCATCCTTTTAGAACAGAGATGAGGAAGAATTTCTTCAGCCAGAGAGTAGTGAATCTGTGGCCCCATTCCCCGGCCTTCTCCCTGTAACCTTTGATGCTGTTGCAATCAAGAACTTATCAATCTCTGCTTTAAATACACACAGCGACCTGGCCTCCATAGCTACATGTCGTCCTTGCCAGCTGCTCCTTCCAATTTATTTTGACCAGCTCCTCTCTCATACCATTGTAATTTCCTTTACTCCACTGAAATATTGCTATGTCATACTTAACTTTCTTTCTATCAAATTTCAAGTTGATCTCAATCATATTGTGATCACTGGCTCTTAAGGGCTCAGAGGTTAAATATAACCTCTGAATATTTAAGGCAGAGGTTGACAGATTCTTCATTGGTCAAGGCATGAATAGATACAGGGAGAAGGCAGGAGATTTGGGCTGAAGGGAAAAATGGATCAGCCATGATAAAATGGCAGAGCAGACTCGATGGGCCAAATGGCCTAGGTTTGCTCCTATATCTTGTGGTCTCATCAATGTAGCAGCTCCCCTTCATCTTTGATCTCCACCTCTGTCACATCAGAAGTATTGATACCCTGGTATATTGAGTTGCCAATTCTGCCTGTCCCTTAAAATTTTTTTCCACGATTGCTATATTTCAATCGCATGTACCGGTCAATGTCACAAATTCATCTGTTGATAGAGGAACAAGTGCAAAAGCCAGAAAGTAAAACCAAGCTGTATAAAACACTACTGAGCACAGATAATGCATTGGGTACGGTGCCTTGAAAACATACTCAGCCTCCACAACAATGTTCACATGGTACTGTCTCATTTTTTAAATTTAAAATATATAGAAGTAGGATTTCTGAGCTAATCTACAAAACATGACAAATCAAAAGAAAAGTTCCAAAACCCCTCAAGCATTTGCTAAATTAAAAGCCAAAATTGTGAAGCTGAAAAAGTATTCATCCCCTTTATAAATACTGCGCTAACTTTCCTCAGCTGCATATTATCTTACCAACTCACCCAGTTTGTTGATGTAGAAAATTGGGGGATAGTCTGTTTTCAATGAATTCATAAGAATAATTGCCCCTTCTCTCTGTAGGCTCCAACAGTATGGTAGATTTTCAACAGACCAAACCAAAATGAAGACAAAAGAGCATTTAAAACAAGTCCAGGAAAGCGTAAATCTGGAGAAGGGTACAAGACAATTTTAAAACCACTGAACATGCCTCTGAGTTCAGTGCAGTTCATCATGAAATGCTGGAAAAGAATATGAAACCAGAGCCACACTGCCTTGGTCAGGGTACCAGAGTAGAATGAGGCTACTATGAGAGAGGCTTATAGTAGTAAGAGTGGCTACTATGACACCAGCAGCTACTAAGTGAGCTGCACAAGTCAGTGGCTGCAACTGGAGATGTATCATGGCTCCACAATCTCTAAGCCTTGCATTAAAAAAGTTATTTCTGGAAGATTGTCAAGGGAGAAGCCCTGGCTTAAAAAAAATCATGTCCTTGCCTGTTAATGCTTTGCAAAGCGTCACTTAGGAGATATTGTAAAGGGGTGGATAAGGGTCTTGTGGTCAGATGAGTCTAAAGTGGAACTTTTCTGTAAAGCATGTAGCATCATGCTATGGAGATGCTTTTCAGTCGCAGGGACAGGAAATCTGGTCATGATTAATGGAAAGATGAATACTGCTAAATACAGAGAGATCCTGGACAAGAACTTACTAGCCTCTGCCAGAAAGCTTAAACTGGGGTGGGAGTTCGTCTTTCAGCAGGACAACAACCCAAAGTACACTGCCAGAGCAACTATGGAATATCTTCAAATGAAGAAAATTAATGTCCCACTTAGAGTCCTGACTTTAAACCGATCGAGCATTTCTGGTAAGGCTTCAAGATTGCTGTCCACTGCTGCTCCCCCACTAACCTGGCACAGCTTGAGCAATTTTGCAAGGATGAATGGGCAAATCTTGCTCCATCACATTGTGTAAGGTTAATAGAGACTTATCCAAAATGATCACTGTCTGTAATAGCTGCGAGAGGTGGTTCAACTAAGTACTGAGCAAAGGGGGGGTTAATACTTTTGAACAGTTGACATTTCAGTTTTTGAATTTTTAGTTCTTCAAGCTGTATAATTTTCCCTGTTCTTTGGGCTCTACTGTGAAAAAAAGGGGCATGTGATCCACAAATAAGAATTCTCATGAAATTCATCAAAATCCTTGGTTTATTACTTATTTATGTGACCAAAGGGTTGGTGGCTGAATACTTTTACAAGGCACTGTATAGTTCTGGGCATCGCATTTAAGGAAGGTTATGAAGACTTTGGAGAGAATGCAGAAGATGATTCTCTGGAATGGCTAGTCAAAGTGGAAAGGATCACACTGGAGTGGAGATGTGTAAGAAGGAATTAATTTGAGCTATTTGAATTCATATAGCTTGGGAGCACCGGACTCTGGTCAATTTATTGACCTTCTGCTGAGGTATCTGCGTTGTAGAATGTCTCCAGGCAGGAGAGAGAATTGCAGAGGAAGGTCATTGAGAGGATTTATTGGAATCAGTCATAAAGGGGTGAACTCGAGATGGAGGGAGAATAGTTTAGTAGGATTTGGAAAGTGGATTCTTGTTGCTGTGTGTGTTTAGGGAGATGATCATTGTAGGAATGGGAAGGATCATATGCTGGGATTGGAAAGCAGTCCATTGGAGATTTGGTAGGAGAATCACTATGAAGGTTCCAGGTGGGTGTGGAGGGACATAGATGATTGTTAAGAGGTTTCAGAAATGGTTTTGGGGTTGGGAGAGTTAGTTCTTAGAATTGAAGAGCATTCAAAGATATGATCATGGGAAAAAGTTTGGTGTAAAGTGGGGAAGTTGCAGGACAGGGAAATGAAGTCTTATCTGCAAGCATACAGCACCTATAGAGAGTATTCACACAACCCCCCCACCGAGGTTTTCATGTTTAATTGTTTTACAACACTGAATCACAGTGGATTTAATTTGGCTTTTTGTGATGCTGCTCAACAGAAAGAGACTATTTTGTGTCAAGGTGAAAGCAGATCTTTCATAAAATGACCTAAATTGCTTACAAATATAAAACACAAAATAATTGCGTAAGTATTCACCCCCCCCTTAATATGACCCACCAAATCATGACTGGTGCAGCCAATTGGTTTTAAAAGTCATATAAATAGTTAAATAGAGATCACTGTGTACAGTCAAGGTGCTTCAATTGATTGTAGTAAAAATACACCTGTATCCGGAAGGTTTAACTGCTACTGAGTCAGTAATCTGTCAAAAAGTGCACCATGAAGACAAAAGAACACTCCACATGACTCTGCGAAAAGGTTATTGAAAAGCAGAAGCCAGGAGATGGATACAAGAGAATTTCCACGTCACTAAATATCTCTTGGAGAACAGGGAAGTTAATCATCAAGAAATGAAAAGAATATGGCAAAGCTGTAAATCTGCCGAGAGTAAGCTGTCCTCAAAAACTGAGTGACCGTGCAAGAAGGAGTGAGGGAGGGAAGCTACCAAGAGACCTAAGACAACTCTGGAGCAGATGCAAGCTTCAGTGGCTGAGATAGGAGAGAGGGAACATACAACAACTGTTGCCCAGGTGCTTCACCAGTCACAGCTTTATGGGAGAGTGGCAAAGAGAAAACCACTGTTGGAAAAAACTCTCATGAAATCTCAGCTAGAGTTTGCCAGAAGGCATGTGGGAGACTCTGAAGTCAGCTGGAAGAAGGTTCCATGGGTCTAATGAAACCAAAATTGAGCTTTGTGGCTATCAGACTTCATGCTATGTTTAGTGTAAGCCAAACACTGTAATGATCAAAAACATATATCCTACCGTGAAGCATAGTGGTGGCTGCATCAAGCTGTGGGGATGCTTCACTGCAGCAGGCCCTGTAAGGCTTGTGAAGGTAGGGTGCAAAATGAATGCAGCAAAATACAGGGAAATCCTGAAGGAAAACCTGATGCAGTCTGCAAGAGAACTGCGACTTGGGTTCTGGCAAGACAATGACCCCAAGCATAAAGCCAAAGCTATACAGGAATGGCTTAAAAACAACAAAGTTAATGTCCTGGATTGGCCAAGTCGGAGTCCAGACCTCGATCCAATTGAGAATTCATGGCTGAACTTTAAAAGGGCTGTTCACTCAGGATCCCCATGCAATCTGTCAAAGCATAAGCCGTTTTGTAAAGAAGATTGGGGAAAAATTGCAGTGTCCAGATGTGCAAAACTGATAGATGCCTATCCACACAGACTCAAGACTGTAATTGCTGCTAAAGCTACATATACTAAATACTGACTTGAATCACAATCAATGAGTTTGTGTTTTATATTTGGAATTAATTTAGATCACTTTGTAGAGATCTGTTTTCACTTTGACACAAAAGTGTCTTTTTCTGTTGATCAGTGTCAAAAACAAGGCCAAATTAAATCCAGGGTGATTCAGTGGTGTAAAACAATAAAACATAAAAACTTCCAAAGGGGGTGAATACTTTTTATAGGCACTGTATGTACAAGTGCAGTGAAAAAAGCTTACTTGCAGCAGAACATTAGATACAGACCATTCACAAGCAAAGCATAAATTATGGAACATCTTTACTAGAAAGAACACAATTAAAACAAAAATGGAGTCCATCATCGTGCAAAGTGGTCATCGTGTTTGAAAGAGCCAGAACAAATTTGATAGCTGGAATGGCCTCCATTTTCAGTTTTTCAGTTAAACAAAAGCAAAGCAGGAACAATATGCAGACAATGTTGCTCCATTCAGTTGGAATAAGAGAGGAAATAGTACAAATAAATAAGTCTGAAAAGCATCTTAACAAAATGTTCACATCAATCGCTAAGCGATTGATAGAGGGGTTACTGCACCAGTGCTCAGTTGTAGTGATATGTCTACTCAGAACAAATTTGATGCCACAAGGAGAGGGGAAGATTATTATGATGTTATTATCATAACTTCTGTTTGAAGCAGAAATCTGCAATAGTGGCTTCAATAATGTTTCGCCCCCAGATTTTCTGTTCCTGTTTGCTGCTCCCTCTAGTGTTAATATCAATTTTAAGGGTATAAATATGATCCTGGAAAATTACAAGTTGTAACTGTTTCTTTCTATTTCCCTTCTAGATATGACTTGATGAAACAATGCTGGCAGTGGAAAGCGTATGATCGTCCAAACTGGTCAGAGCTGATCAATAAACTGAATTCCTTGATCAATACAGCTGATGGAGCTGAATTGCTGCAGGTAGCTGACAGCCTGGACCTGGAAGAATACAAACATACTGCTGGGATTTTCTAATGAGAAGGATGTGCAAATGCAGCTGGACTAGGACCATTTCAGAACTGGAAGTGGTTGGAGCTATGTGCTCATTACAGACCATGAGTGTTAATCTCAGTGGCAGTATACTGTCTGCATGTGGAATTGGGAATTGCACTCTGGAGGCCAGAACCAAAACATGTGAATGGTTAGGATTATGCAATGATTAATCCAACACTGAGTTGTGACCGCAGACTTGGAGGAACTTTCTAAAGATGAGAATACCAAGCAACAAAAGGTTACATTGTTGTCAGTGAAATTCAGTGATTGCTTGAATCTAAATACAAAGCCACTTACAAATCCAGCGCTCTATTCATCTGAGCCTGATTCTTTTTTTCTTGTGATCATTGTCATTTATTAAATCAACCAGCCAGAGCTATACACTAGCAAAATTCACAGAACATGGCAGTATGTACTAATTGTAAAGAAAATGACACCAGTAAAGTTTCATGAGCTATTATGCTAAAGTTATAATAGTTGCGTAAGTTATAATTATTACATCATCGGAGAAATGAACTTTATCCTTTGAAGAAAACAGAATCAAATTCTATGCCAAGATTTGTCTCCAGTTTATTTCACTAGTAATATTTAACAAATACCTGCAACTAGTTTTTCATTTCAATGATAGGTGTTCGGGCTATCTGTACTAACCTAAAATGTTAACACACATTAGACTCTGATAGAAAGTTGGTTACACTTGGAGACAATACAACTCAGGGATAAGATCCTATGCATCGGTGATGAAAACAACCAGGGAGTATGAAGAGTCCTTAAAGTTGAATCCCAGTTGCTATGCCCCAATCTTGTCTTTTGAGTTACTGATTTAAAAAAGATGAAGTGAAACGTGCATATCATATTAGTCAAGTAACACCCTTTGGTCAATGGAGAGTTAAATACCTATAGACTTTCCACAGTGTTGTTTCTACAAAGTGATCTGTTTCTTTTATTTCTTTCAATGAAACTACATGTTAATTAAAAAGTAAATCTTCATCTTATTGAGTAAATTCTAGTTCATTATACAGAACATTTAATACACCATTAAAGTACGTTATACAGGCCAACAAGTGAAAAGGATGAATTCTGGGCTATTTCAAAGTGGCTGATGTTAGGTAGGTTGAACCTCGGAGTACTGCTTGGGGCACAGAAAGTCTCCTCCATGGGGTCGTTCTGTTGCATTGTCCATAAACCGATCAGATCAGGCATTTTTATAAAAAGAAAGCAAAGCTTCCAAGGTCAGGGAGAGCTGGGTGCTGGGGTTTAAAGGTATCATGAATAAAGGAAGCCAGAACTGATCTCAAAATGCTGCTTCTGCCATTCCACGTTGATGAGAATGTCCCATTATGATTGCATTGGAGGGCAGACATAAGTTAACCAGATCTAAATTTCTTTTCTGCAAGTTTATTTACATGTATTTCTTTGTAATATAGGAACTTGTAATCTCCCAAGTGTTTCAGTCAAAGCTGCCCACCACAATCCCATCTCTCTGAAGAAAATTCACCTAGCATTGCAGTGCAAAGTTGAGATGATTGCAGAATTTCTCAAACATTCAGTGAAAGCCTGCATTACAAGTAGAGTGGTTGAAGCAGATAAGAAACTGATCATCCCTATTACAAACCTACAGCGGACAGTTTCGTGTGCAGGAACAGATTAATCAGTGCAGTGTATTATTTAAATATCACTGAAAGTGTAGAGTTAATACCTAAAAGGTAGATGTTACCATGCCTTGCCCTTCAGATATTAACTCTAGCACTTTCAGTGATACTTAAGGCCTGTATTCTGAACTCACTGCTTGTGACAACCACACGTCCCCTTCTAGAATATTCCTCTTGTTAGACATGATGCACATTGTTAATTCCAGCATCCTATATCTCCCTCAAGATACCTGTATGTAAGAGAGCATAATGCTAAAAGTTCACATGACAAACATTGCTGTGATTGACCAGTAAGAGGAAAATGTTTTTTTTATCTACCATAAATAGATACTTTATTGATCCCAAAGGAAATTACAGTGTCACAGTAGCATTACAAGTACACAGATGTACAAATTTACAAATATTAGAAGAGAAGTAAGAAAGAATAAAAAGACAAGTTACCTCAAATAGTCTAACGTGAGGAGGTCATCACTTGTCCGGCTATCGGTTGACTCATTATAGAGCCTAACGGCCAGGGGTAAGAATGACCTCTTTGCAGCAGCGCAGTTCTCTTAGTCTATTACTAAAAGTGCTCCTCTGGTCAGTCAAGGTGGCATGCAGAGAGTGAGAAACATTGTCCAGAATTGCCAGGGATTTTTCAGAGGGTCTTTGTTCTACCACAGGCTCCAGTGTGTCCAGTTTGATTCCTATGACAGAGCCAGCCTTTCTAATCAGTTTATTGAGCCTATAGGCATCACCCATATTGATGACATTGCCCCAGCACACCACCACATAGAAAATTGTACTGGTGACAACAGACTGATAGAATATGTGAAGGAGAGGCCTGTATACTCCAAGGGACCTCAGTCTCCTCAGGAGGTAAAGGCGACTCTGACTCTTCTTGTACACAGCCTCTTTGTTGGTGCTCTGCTCAAGTCTGTTATTTAGGTACACCCCCAGTAACTGTAGGTCTGCACCACATCCACGTCCTCACTATCAATAGTACCAGGGAGCAGTTCATCACCATCTCCTTTGTCTTGCTGATATTGAGCTGCAGATGATTCAGTTTGCACCATTTGACAAAGTCCTCCACCAGGGTCCTGTATTCATCCTCCCTTTATACACCCAACTATTACTGAGTCATCAGAGATTTTCTACAGATGACATGACTCAATGTTGTATCTAAAGTCCGAGATATACAGGGTAAACAGGAAGGGTGCCAATAGAGTGATGTCAACTAGAACACTGATTGCTGAAAATTCACCTTTTACAGACTATTGGAGGCAGGGTGCACCAAACAGTTGTTCTCCTTGCATGGCTATCTCTCCTGGGAGATCAACATCCTTGTTTTCTTTTTAAAGAATGCAGCAAATGCCTGATCAAGTTCACATAGCACTTGCTAATACAACCGTGAAGGACAACAGGGAGCTTGCTGAAATGGCTGATAGTTTACACTCAGCCAGGCAGCGGGGCATAATTCCTCCACTTTTCCCTGCCTTAATAAGCCTGGTCAGTGAAGCCTCCAACTTAAGCATGCGAAACAGACAACGGCGGGCCTTTGTTCTTACCACACTCGCTTTGGTACGAATGCTAGGAAGTGAAGACCACCTTGCAGTTTCACCAATGCCAGCTCATTGGGACATCAGAGGTCTGTGAATACCATGGGTTCCAGTTGTCAGGGCATCTACCATTCATTACAAATACCCTTTCAGGGCGATGCTTCCTGTGAGACACGGGTGCTCAACTGAGTGTAGTGCCAGCATCGTTTATTGTTGAGAAGGCAAAGAGCGACAAAACCTCACTGGAGGCTGCCAATGGCAGCAGGATCCAGAATTACGGGACACAACGGGTGACACTCTGCTTCAGTGGGCGACGTTACACATGGGACTTCGTCGTGACTGAAGTGGCTAGACCTCTGATCAGTGCTGATTTCATGTGTGCCCAAGGACTGTTGGTTGATCGTAAGAATTGTCGGCTTGTGGATATCAAGGACTTTGAGTCATTACCTGCTCCCCCAGTAAGTTTCCCAAAATGACTTTGTCAAGTTCCAACACCACCGTGTGTGAGCTTACTCAACTGCTGGGCAAAGTTCCAACCCTCCAAGCCTACATTCCCTACAACTGTCACAAAACATGGGGTCAAGTACCAAACTCCCACAACTGGCCCGCCAGTCCATGCCCGCACGTGTCGACTGGACCCAGAAAAACTGGCAGCTGTAAAGTCTGAGTTTGCCATCATGGAAGGATTTGGCATTGTACAACTGTCAAATAACCCCTCCATATGGTCCCTAAGTCTGATAGTGGTTACCGCCCATGTGGCGATTATCAACGTCTGAACGAGGCCACCATCTCTGATCATTACCAGGGCCCACACCTTCAGACTTCTTCGCACCTTTAGCTGGAAAGTTAATATTTTTCAAAGTCAGTCCTGTTAGGGGCTACCATCAGGTGCCTGCGTGCTTGGAGGACATTCCCAAAACGGTTGTGATAATCCTATTTGGCCTCTTTGAGTTTCTGCACATGCCCTTTGGGCTGAAAAATGCAGCACAGAGTTTCAATGACTGATGGACTCTGAATTAAAAAACTTAAGTTTTCTTTTTGTTGACCTGAGTGACATACTTGTTGCCAGTGCATCCAAATCTGAACAATCTTCAAGCGCTTAAGCCATCACAGCTTGATTATTAATCCTGCTATATGCCAGTTTGGGTTGTCAACCATTGACTTTCTTGGCCATTGTATCTCCACAGAAGGTGCAAAACCCCTCCCTTCCAAAGTAGCCGCTATTTTGGACTTCCTATTGCCCTGCACTACTAAAAAGCTACAAGAATTTTTAGGTATGGTGAATTTCTATCACTGCTTCATTCCACGAGCTGCTGAACTTATGCTCCCCCTGTATTGTGTGGCTAAAAGCAATACCCCTGATCAAGTGCTTGACTAGTCAGCAGACATGACAGGGGGATTTGATGATACTAAACGAGCTCATTCTAATGTGACCCTACTGCTGCACCCACTCCCAATGTACCTATAGCTATTACTACTGATGCTTCAGACTATGCTGTGGGTGCTGTGCATGAACAGCTGGTTGGAGGCATTTGGTAGCCGGTCGCCTCCTTCAGCCGGCAGCTCCATCCCCTGAAAAGAAGTTCAGCACATTTGACCCTAAGCTTCTTGGTCTCCATCTGGCTGCCTTCTGTTTTTGTTTTGTTTTGAGAAGGTTGCCATTTCACTGCGTTCGTTTACCACAAACCCTTAGTGCACACTTTGGCCAAAATATCAGATGCTTTGTCTGCATGGCAGTAACGACACCTGGCCTACATATTACAGTTCACAACTGATATACAACATATCAAGGGGGAAAAAGAACGTCGTGGCTGATTGTCTCTCACGGCCAGCTGTTGAAGAACGTCGTGGCTGATTGTCTCTCACGGGCCAGCTGTTGAAGAACATTGTGGCTGATTGTCTCTCACGGGCCAGCTATTGAAGAACGTCGTGGTTGATTGTCTCTCACGGCCAGCTGTTGAAGAACGTCGTGGTTGATTGCCTCTCACGGCCAGCTGTTGAAGAACGTCGTGGTTGATTGTCTCTCACGGCCAGCTGTTGAAGAACGTCGTGGTTGATTGCCTCTCATGGCCAGCTGTTGAAGAACGTCGTGGTTGATTGTCTCTCAGGGCCAGCTGTTGAAGAACGTCGTGGCTGATTGCCTCTCACGGCCAGCTGTTGAAGAACGTCGTGGTTGATTGTCTCTCACGGCCAGCTGTTGAAGAACGTCGTGGTTGATTGTCTCTCACGGCCAGCTGTTGAAGAACGTCGTGGTTGATTGTCTCTCATGGCCAGCTGTTGAAGAACGCCGTGGCTGATTGTCTCTCAGGGCCAGCTGTTGAAGAATGTTGTGGCTGATTGCCTCTCACGGCCAGCTGTTGAAGCTGAACACATAGGGTTGACCATGCCAGCATGGTAGTCGACCAGGCTACTCACCCAGAGGTCCAGGCTTACTGAACAGCTGTCATGGGCCTGCAGTTGGCTGACATTAAGTTTGGGAAAGTTGTAGCTTCTTTCCTGTGTGATGTCTCAACCAGTTGCCCTTGCCCCCTAGTGCCTGCCCACTGGAGGCGGACTGTTTTTAACTCTATACGTGACCTCTCATAACTGGGCTGGGAAGCCTCACAGAAATTGGTCTCACTAAAGCTTGTGTGGCACGGCCTTAGAAAGGATGTGTGTGATTGGTGTGCAGCCTGTGGTGAGTGCTAACGGGCAAAAATAGACTGTCATATCCAGACCCCATTAGCACCTTCTGAGCTCCCTGAGCGATGGTTTGACAATGTTAACGTGGATCTTGTTGGTTCTCTTCAACACTCCTGTGGTTTCACGCACCTCCTTGCCATGATGGACTGTACCACCAGGTGTCCAGAGGTCGTCCCTCTAGCATCGACAACAGATGCAGACATGGCTCGGGCATACATCGGCCCCTGGGTTGCCTGGTTTGGCACCCCATCTGATCACAATCTCTAATCCATATCAGACCTCTGGGCTGCAATGGCCCAGAACCTTGACATTACGGCTACATCACACCACGGCATGTCACCCACAGTCCAATGGCCTATGTGAGTGGTTTCAGCATTCCTTAAAGATTGCTCTGACAGCTTCATTGACCAATGAGTGTTGAAATGATCATCTCCTGTGGGTCTTGCTGGGCTCAGAACTGCTCCAAAAGAGGACATGCAGTCATTTGCAGCTGAGCTGGTATACGGGCAGCTGTTATGCATGCCAGCTGATTTTATTCCTGACTGCCAGATCAGCCTCTCAACTCTGTTCCACCCTTCTCAGTAAATTCAATTCATTTGCACCTATTCCTACCTCCTACATGACGTACAGCATTCTTGGGTTCCTGTTGACCTACATTCCACCTCATTTGTTTTCATCTGTTAAGGTGCACACCGACATCCCCTTATGATGACCCATTCCACGTTTTGGAATGGAGAGAAAAGACTTCTCATAGATAAGAGGGATACACATGAACATATTTTGGTAGTTTGCCTTAAACCGGCTCACCAAGTTTTGGAGGATTCTGCTGCCGGCATGGCACCTGCCATCACGACATGAGCATGAGCATGTCGACACCTCCTGTTCCCCCATCTATGGAATATAGGACCTGAGTCGGGCAGCTCATCCGAGCTCTAGACAGGCTCACAATGCTGGTTTTCGTGAATTCTTGGGGGGCCTGAGTAGGGTAATGTAATTGATGGAAACATATAGAATTCACAACCACTGACATTGAGTTGGGGTTCTCTTTAAGAGGCAGATCTAACATGATTATGTAATTATATACTTTATGTGCTTTATGTTCAGTTTTTCGGAAATGAACCGTTATATTTTTCTTAACCATAAAATGCCTCACATTGGTTTATTGCCAAAACCGTAATAGTTGTCGAGCTCTCCTTCATGTCCTCATATCCCCACAGCTCTTGTGTACTTGGTGCCCCTTTGATCACTGTTCCGTCTCTCTCACTGCCTCCACCTAACCACCTACCAACTCAGTCCTTTCTTCTTGCTCATCCAATATCAATCCCACGTACCCTGCTAGTCCTCCTGGAGTTGAATACCCCACAGTTGTATATTCTTCTTACTGACCTCAGCTTTAGCATTTTTAACTACTGCTAAGAAATAACACAAGAAGGAAAATCACTGGTGAGAACAGTCAGTACGTGCCTTATCTATAACTGTGCTGTTCAATAATTTCAAAGTCAATTAAGTAATACAGGGATTGAACTTGGATCTCCAACATTGTGAGGTTGTGGCTGTACTAGCTGTGGAACAGTGCTGCCTAAGTGGAATCTTTCAAAATTTCCGAGATCCTGGAAAAGTCCCAGTAAATTGGAAATTTTGTAAATGTAATGCTGTCAAAGGAAGGATACTGGAACTAAAGATCAGTCAGCACAACATAAAGGGAAACGGTTAGGACTCATTATTAATGAAGCAGTAATGGGACACTTAAAATACAAATCTGGCAGAATTAATATCGGCTTTATGAATGAAAAATTGTGTTTGAGAAATTTATGAGGTATTTGAGGATGTACAGTAATTAGTTGGGGAATTAACCTAAAGAGAATTTAATGTTACAACATAAACTTTTGCTGCACAAGGACTCTTTGTAGGATTGCTATCAGTTGCGTATTGAAAAGAACAATCTATACTACAAAGTAAACTTGGGTATCCAAGATGTATCCTGGATGTCCTATTTGTTTTCTGATCAACCTACAAAGATCAGATCATGGCCAGGAAAATACAATGACCTGGAGGCAAGCAGCTTTGCTGGTTCCCTGATGTCTTCAATAAGAGAAGTAAAGTTAAATTGAGGGAGAGGAAGAGCGGGGGGTGGGGGGAATGAAGGGATAGAAAGGTTAGGAGGAGACTGAAATGGGTGGAAGGAGTTCTACATTGAACAAGGCATCACATATTTAAATGGGGTACTATATCTCTAGACAACATTAGGATGAGAATCTGAACATGTAGCTCACAAATAGCACCCTTAAGTCACCAAACAATTGCAAGTCTACATTTGCACTTCTTCCTGCACGTATGCTAAGCTCATTGACTTCATTAACTTTGCCTCCAACTTTCACCCTGCCCTCAAGTTTACCTCGTCCATTTCTGACACCTCCCTCCCCTTTCTAGATCTTTCTGTCTCTATCTCTGGAGACAGCTTATCTACTGATGTCTACTATAAGCCTACGGACTCTCACAGCTATCTGGACTATTCCTCTTCTCACCCTGTCTCTCGCAAAAATGCCATCCCCTTCTCGCAATTCCTCCATCTCCACCGCATCTGCTCTCAGGATGAAGCTTTTCATTCCAGGACGAAGGAGGTGTCCTCCTTTTTTAAAGAAAGGGGCTTCCCTTCCTCCACCATCAACTCTGCTCTCAAATGCATCTCCCCCATTTCACGCACATCTGCTCTCACTCCATCCTCCCGCCACCCCACTAAGAATAGGGTTCCCCTTGTCCTCACCTACCACCCCACCAGCCTCCGAGTCCAACATATAATTCTCCGTAACTTCCGCCACCTCCAACGGGATCCCACTACTAAGCACACCTTTCCCTCCCCACTCTCTCTCTGCTTTCCGCAGGGATCGCTCCCTAGGTGACTCCCGTGTCCATTCATCCCCCCCATCCCTCCCCACCGATCTCCCTCCGGGCACTTATCCTTGTAAGTGGAACAAGTGCTACACATGCCCTTACACTTCCTCGCTTACCACCATTCAGGGCCCCAGCCAGTCCTTCCAGGTGAGGCGACACTTCACCTGTGAGTCGGCTGGGGTAATATACTGCATCCGGTGCTCCCGATGTGGCCTTCTATATATTGGCGAGACCCGACGCAGACTGGGAGATCGTTTCACTGAAAACCTACGCTCTGTCCACCAGAGAAAGCAGGATCTCCCAGTGGCCACACATTTTAATTCCACATCCCATTCCCATTCTGATATGTCTATCCACGGCCTCCTCTACTGTAAAGATGAAGCCACACTCAGGTTGGAGAACAACACCTTATATTCCGTCTGGGTAGCCTCCAACCTGATGGCATGAAAATTGAATTCTCAAACTTCTGCTAATGCCCCACCTCCCCCTCGTACCCTATCGGTTATTTATTTATTTATATACACACATTCGTTCTCTCTCTCTCCTTTTTCTCCCTCTGTCCCTCTCACTATACCCCTTGCCCATCCTCTGGGTTTTTTCCACCCCTCCCCCTTTTCCTTTTCCCTGGGCCTCCTGTCCCATGATCCTCTCATATCCCTTTTGCCAATCACCTGTCCAGCTCTTGGCTCCATCCCTCCCCCTCCTGTCTTCTCCTATCATTTTGGATCTCCCCCTCCCCCTCCCACTTTCAAATCTCTTACTAACTCTTCCTTCAGTTAGTCCTGACGAAGGGTCTCGGCCCGAAACGTTGACTGTACCTCTTCCTAGAGATGCTGCCTGGCCTGCTGCATTCACCAGCAACTTTGATGTGTGTTGCAAACAATTGCAAGCACTGCTTGTTTGCCACTGATTATCATCTTAACTAGAATTTATCTCTTGATTGAGCGTCTTAACAAGTACTTCCAGTAACCACTGGAATTGTTCATTTGAGACAAACCAAGCCTACTTGTAAGAATTACTTACAACATCCTTTGTTATTGGAAGTATAAAGGTGGCAAAACTATTTTCAGGGTAATATATCATATGAACAGAGAACTGGTTCACAGAGATTGACAGACAAAAGGACAATATGAGGAGTGTAAAGTTTTGGAATTCTCTGGCCTAAAGTGCTATGGGCGATGAGTCATAAATATACAGTATGAGGAGGTACAAACAGATCATTTTCAAGTTTGCAGGTTGAGTGATTTCAGGATCTAGATTGGCGGCCTCACCTATTTAGAGTATATTAATGTCTTAAAACACCAGGACTGAGAGATTTTCGATGGGAAGTCTCTATAAAAGAGAGCTACCACTTAGTGGAGCGGTCATCATGGGCGTGATCGTGGTCTGAGGCAGAGTAGGAAGGTTTTGGTTCAAACAAGGCATCGGAGAGAACAGGTAGAGTATAGGTAAGTTCGGTCCTTATTTCTTATTCAACTCCAGAGAGAATAGGGTGTACAGCATGTCTACAGAGCCAGCGTTCTGCTCTGGGTGTCAGGCGTGGGATTTCCAGGAGACTCCCAGCCTCCCCGATGGCCACATCTGCACCAGGTGCATCGCGATGCAGCTTAGCGACCATGTGAGGGAACTGGAGCTGCAGCTTGATGACCATTAGATTGTTAAGGAAAGTGAGGCAGTGATAGACAGGAGCTGCAGGGAGGTGGTCACCCCAAGAAACAGATAAATGGGTGACTGTCAGGAGAGGGAAGGGAAAATGTCAGATAGTGGAGAGCACCCCTGTGGCCGTCCCCCTCAACAATAAGAACTCCATTTTGAGTACTGTTGGGGGGAAAGATCCTCAGTCTGGCCCTGTGGCTCTGAAGGGGAGGGAACAGAATAGGGGAGCAGCAGTGGTAGGGGACTCTATGGTCAGGGGGACAGATAGGTGATTCTGTGGATGCAAAAAGGAAACACAGATGGTACTTTGCCTCCCAAGTGCCAGGGTCTGAGATGTTTCTGGATGCATCCACAATATCCTGAAAAGGGAGGATGAGCAGTCAGAGGTTGTGGTACATATTGGTACCAATGTCAAAGGAAGAAAAAGAGAGAAGGTCCTGAAAAAAGAATATAGGGAGTTAGGAAGGAAGCTGAGAAGCAGGACCTCAAAGATATTAATCTTGGGATTGCTGCCTGTTCGATGTAACAGTAAGGATAGGAATAGAATGAGGTGGCAGATAAATGTGTGGGTGAAGAATTGGAGCAGGGGGCAGGAATTCAGATTTCTTTTACTAATATGGCAGGGGAAGGGGAACCAGTATGACAGAGCTGAGGATGAGCCAGCAGGCTGACAAGTAGGTATAGATGAAACATGAATGTAGGGACAAACCAATGAGGGGGTACAAATGCAGACAGAAAAAATAGTTAAATTGTACCATAGAGGCAAAATTCAAAAGGGCAAAGAATATAGGACTGAAGGTACATTTAAATGCATGTAGCATTCTGAATAAGGTGGGCAAACTCGTGGCACAATTAGAGATTGGTCGGTATGACATTGTGGGCATCACTGAGTTGTGGCTGAAAGAAGGCCATAGTTGGGAGTTAGACATCAAAGGATATACTTTGTATCCAAAGTTCAGACAAGGCACAGGTGGTGGTGTGGTTCTGTTGGCAAGAGATGGAATTACATCTTTAGAAAGATATGACATAGGGTAGAGAATGCTGAATCTTTCTGGGTGGAGTTAAGAAACTGAAAGCGTAAAAAAAAAAATTACGAGAATCATATACAGGCCTCCAAATAGTAGCCAAGGTGTGGGGTTGAGATTGCAAAAGGAACTGAAAAGGGCATGTAATAAGGGTAATGACACAATTGTAATGGGAGGACATCAATATGCAAGGGGATTGGGAAAATCAGGGTGGTGTTGGAAGGCAGGGAGTTTGTTGAATGCCTACAAGATGGTTTTTTAGAGCAGCTTGTGCTTGAGCCTACTCTGGAAAAGGCTATCTTAGATTGGGTGTTGTGTAATAACCCAGATCTCATTAGAGAGCTTAATGTTAAGGGACCCCTTGGAGACAGTGATCATAATACGATTGAATTCAAACTGCATTCTGAGAGGAAGAAGAAAGTCACATATATCTGTATCGCAATGGAATAAAGGGAATTACAGAAGCATGAGAGAGGAACTTACCCAGGTAGATTGAGGAGAATACTGGCGGGGATGGCGGCAGAGCAGAGTTGGCTGAAATATCTGGGAGTAGTTCACAAGGCGCAGTATAGTTATGTCCCGCAGAGGAAGAAGTTCTCAAATGGCAGGGGTAGGCAACCGTGGCTGACAAAGGAAGTTAAGGACCTGCATAAAAGCCAAGGAAAGGGCATATAAGGTAGCAAACTAAGAGGGAGTAGGAAGATTGGGAAGATTTTAAAATCCAACAAAAGGCAACTAAAAAAGCTATAAGAGTAAACATGAAATATGAAGGCAGACTAGCCAATAATATAAAGCAGGTTACCAGAAGTTTTTTCCAGATATATAAAGAGTAAAAGGGAGGTGAGAGTTGATATTGGACCACTGGAAAACGATGCTGGTGAGATAGTAATGAGGGACAAAGAAATGGCAGATGAACTTAATGGGTACCTTGCATCAGCCTTCACTGTGGAAAACACTAGCAGTTTGCCAATGGTCGGTGAGTGTCAGGGAGCATTTGAGTGCCATTGTTATTACAAAGGAAAAGGTGCTATGCAAACTCAAAGGTCTTAAGGTGGATAAGTCACCTGGGCCAGATGGACTACATCCCAGAGCTGTGAAGGAGATTGCTGAAGAGATAACGGATGCATTGGTCACTATCTTTCAAGAATCACTTGATTCTGGCATGGTCCTGGAAGACTGGAAGATTGCAAAGGTCACTCCACTCTTTAAGAAGGGAGAAGGGCAAAAGAAAGGAAATTATAGGCCAGTTAGTCTAACCTCAGTGGTCAGGAAATTGTTGGAGTCTATTATTAAGGATGAGGTTTTGAGGTACTTGGAGACTAATGATAAAATAGGTCAAAGTCAGCATGGTTTCTATAAAGGGAAATCTTGCCTAACAAATCTGTTAAGAGTTTTTCGAGGAATTAACAAGCAGGGTGGACAAAGGAGAGGCTGTGGATGTCATTTATTTGGATTTTCAGAAGATGTTTGATAAGGTTGCCTAACAAGATAAAGTCCTATGGTATTACAGGAAAGATAATGGCATGGATAGCAGAATGGCTGACAGGCAGGAGGCAGCAAATTGGAATAAAAGGAGCCTTTTCTGGCTGGCTGCCAGTGACTTGTGGTGTTCCTCAGGGGCCAGTATTGGGACTGCTACTTGATTTAGATAATGGAATTGATGGCTTTGTGGCAAAGTTTGCGGATGATACAAAGATAAGCAGAGGGGTAAATAGTGCTGAGGAAGCAATGCAATGGCAGCAGGACTTAGACAAATTGGAAGAATGGGCAAAGAAGTGGCAGATGGAATACAGTGTGGGGAAATGTATGATAATGCATTTTGGTAAAAGGAACAATGGACTATTATGTAGGTGAGGAGAACATTGAAACACTAGAGGTGCAAAGGGACTTAGGAGACCTCATGCAAGGCTCCCAGAAGGTTAATTTACAGGCTCAGTTTGTGGTAAAGAAGGCAAATGCAATGTTGGTATTTATTTCAAGGGGAATAGAATATTAAAGCAAATAGTTAATGCTGAGCCTTTATAAGACACTAGTGAGGCCTCACTTGGAGTATTGTCAACAGTTTTGGGCCCTATATCTCAGAAAGACTGTACTGTATTGTCATTGGAGAGTGTGCGAGGAGGTTCACAATATTGATTCTGAGAATGAACAGTTAACATATGAGGAGCATTTAGCAGCTTTGTGCCTGTACACTGAAATTTAGAAGAATGTGGGGGGCATCTCATTAAATGCTACTGAATGTTGTAAGGACTAGGTAGGATGGATGTGGAGAAGATGGTGGGCGTATCCCGAACTAGAGGGCACAACTTCAAAATTGAGTAGCGTCCCTTTAAAACAGAGGTAAGCAAGAATTTTTTTTTTTATAGCCAGAGAGTGGTAAATCTGTGAAATGCTCTGCAGTAGAGGCTAAGTCTGTTTAAAGCGGACGTTGATAGTTTCTTGATTGGTCAGGGCATCAAAGGATATGGCAAGAAGGCAGTTGTATGGTGTTGAGTGAGATTCAGAATCAGCCATGATGGAATGGCAGAGCAGACTTGATGGACTGAGTGGCCTGATTCTGCTCCTATGTCTTAAGCTCTAAATATTTAAATTGTGTCAGGCCATTAAATAATGAGATCTAGGGATGCTGGTTCAAGAAAAAGAGAAGTCCAGAACCTGTAAGTTGGAAGGTAATTGGAACGTTGGCCTTTACTACAAATGAGAATGACTGCTAAAGTAGGTAAGTTTTACTATGTTAATAGAGAACTTTGGTAAGACCACACCTGGAGATTTGCATATACTAAAGGAAAATCATGCTTGCTTTCTAGGCAGTGCAGCAAAAATTCGTTAGATTAATTCTAGAAATGAAGCATTTATCTTGTCAAATCAAATCAAGTTAATTGTCATTCAAACCATGCTTGGATACAGCTGAATGAGCCAGATGTCCTCTGGGGCCAAGGTGCAAAAGCATACACACGCATTCAAAATAACAAGACAAGAAAAAAAAAATATAGTGACGTAAGAAAACACATTTTCACTCCAATACCCTGAGAAAAAAGTTCTGCAAATTGATGGTTCCCAGCAAACCAGCCTGTAATTCCACCAATCCAAGATTGGAAAGCAGAACTGATGGGACTGGCCACCCTCAACCAAGCCCAGACGCCAACCACAATGCAAGCCTGAAGTCATAAGAGTTGTCCAAAACAGTCACTCATGGTTTCTCTACACACCACCTTCGCACAAACTTGAAGGCACCCACTTCAGTGTCTCCAAGTAGCAGGCAGCAGCATGGTCAGTACCTAGGTCAGCTCTTCTGAAGTCAATCCAGCTTCTCATAGAAACATAGAAAACCTACAGCACAACACAGGCCCTTCGGCCCACAAAGCTGTGCCGAACATGTCCTTACCTTAGAACTACCTAGGCGTACCCATAGCCCTCTACTTTTCTAAGCTCCAAGTACCTGTCCAGGAGTCTCTTAAAAGACCCTATCATTTCCCCCTCCACCACCGCCGCCAGCAGCCCATTCCACACACTCACTACTCTCTGCGTAAAAAACTTACCCCTGACATCTCCTCTATACCTACTTCCAAGCACCTTAAAAGTATGCCCTCTCGTGCTAGCCATTTCAGCCGTGGGATAAAGCCTCTGACTATCCACACGATCAATGCCTCTCATTATCTTATACACCTCTATCAGGTCACCTCTCATCCTCCATCGCTCCAAGGAGAAAAGGCAGAGTTCACTCAACCTATTCTTATAAGGTATGCTCCCCAATCCAGGCAACATCCTTGTAAATCTCCTCTGTACCCTTTCTATGGTTTCCACATCCTTCCTGTAGTGAGGCAACCAGAATTGAGCACAGTACTCCAAGTGGGGTCTGACCAGGGTCCTATATAGTTGCAACATTACCTCTTGGCTCTTAAACTTGATCCCATGATTGAGGAAGGCCAATTCACCTTATGCCTTCTTAACCACAGAGTCAACTTGCATAGCAGCTTTGAGCGTCCTATGGACTTGGACCCCAAGATCTCTCTGATCCTCCACACTGCAAAGAGTCTTGCCATTAATGCTATATTCTGCAATCATATTTGACCTACCAAAATGAACCACCTCACACTTATCTGGGTTGAGCTCCATCTGTCACTTTTCAAATTCCCACTGTAACCTTTGACAGCCCTCCACACTACCCACAGCACCTCCAAACTTTGTGTCATCAGCAAATTTACTAACCCATCCCTCCACTTCTTCATCCAGGTCATTTATAAAAATCAGAAAGAGTAGGGATCCCAGAACAGATCCCTGAGGCACACCACTGGTCACCAGCCTCCATACAGAATATGACCCGTCTACAACCACTCTTTGCCTTCTGTAGGCAAGCCAGTTCTGGATCCACAAAGCAATGTCCCCTTGGATCCCATGCCTCCTTACTTTTTCAATAAGCCTTGCATGGGGTACCTTATCAAATGCCTTGCTAAAATCCATATACACTACATCTACTGCTCTACCTTCATTAATATGCTTAGCCGCATCCTCAAAAAATTCAATCATGCACGACCTGCCTTTGAGAAAGCCATGCTGACTATTCCTAATCATATTATGGCTCTCCAAATGTTCATAAATCCTGCCTCTCAGGATCTTCTCCATCAACTTACCAACCACTGAAGTAAGTCTCACTGGCTTATAATTTCCTGGGCTATCTCTACTCCCTTTTTTGAATAAGGGAACAACAGCCGCTACCCTCCAATCCTCTGGAACCTCTCCCATCCTCGTTGATGATGCAAAGATCATCGCCAGAGACTCAGCAATCTCCTCCCTCGCTTCCCGCAGTAGTCTGGGGTACATCTCGTCCAGTCCCAGTGACTTATCCAGCTTAATGCTTTCCAAAAGCTCCAGCACATCCTCTTCCTTAATATCTACATGGTCAAGCTTTTCAGTCCGCTGTAAGTCATCCCTACAATCGCCAAGATCCTTTTCTGTAGTGAATATTGAAGCAAAGTATTCATTAAGTACCTCAGCTATCTCCTCCGGTTCCATACGCACTTTTCCACTGTCACACTTGATTGGTCCTGTTTTCTCACTTCTTATCCTCTTGCTCTTATCATTGGAACGTATCTACGCAGAACCCCATGCAAATATCCCCTGAACATTTGCCACATTTCTTCCCTACGTTTCCCTGTTTCCAATTTATGCTTCCAAGTTCCTGCCTGACAGCCTCATATTTCCCCTTACTCCAATTAAAAGTTTCGCTAACTTGTCTGTTCCTATCCTTCTCCAATGCTATGGTACAGGAGATAGAATTGTGATCACTATCTCCAAAATGCTCCCCCATTGAGAGACCTGACACCTGACCAGGTTCATTTCCCAATACTAGATTAAGTAAAGCCTCTCCTCTTGTAGGCTTATCTACATATTGTGTCAAGAAACCTTCCTGAACACACCTAACAAACTCCACCCCATCTAAACCCCTCACTCTAGGGAGATGCCAATCAATATTCGGGAAATTAAAATCTCCCAGCACAACAACCCTGTTATTATTACACCTTTCCGGAATCTGTCTCCCTATTTATTCCTCAATGTCCTTGTTACTATTGGGTGGTCTATGAAAAACACCCAGTAGAGTTATTGACCCCTTCCTATTCCTAACTTCCACCCACAGAAACTCTGTAGACAACCCCTCCACGACTTCCTCCTTTTCTGCAGCCGTGAAACTATCTCTGATCAGCAGTGCCACGCCCCCATCTCTTTTGCCTCCCTCCCTGTCCTTTCTGAAACATCTAAAGCCTGGCACTTGAAGTAGCTATTCCTTTCCCTGCACCATTCAAGTCTCTGTAATGGCCACGACATCATAGCTCCAAGTGCTGATCCAGGTGTATGAGGGAGGGCAAAAGGTTTTTGAATCATTGGGCTCTCTTCCAGGGAAGGTGGGACCTGTATAGACGGGACAGTTCGCACCTGAATTGGAGGAGGACTAATATCCTATTGAGAAGGTTTATTAATGCTGCACAATGGGGTTTAAACTAGAGTTGCAAGGGGTTGGTAACCAGGGTGTCAGAACTAGTGGAGAGGTTGTGGAGGCAGATGTTGGTAAGACCTCAAAGTTAGGAATCTAAAGGTTGAGCATGGTGCAGCTAGTGTCCTGAGCTGTGTATATTTCAGTGTAAGTATGGTAGGAAAGGTGGATGATAGCACTGAAGATGAGATAGCTGGTTTATAAGAAGATGCAATTTGTCATGAGAAGAAGCTGTTGATAGGGCTAAATTGCAGTCAATGGATGAGTTGCAATGTAAAAGGCAGACAAAACTGAAAAGAGTGAATGCAGGACTTAAGCTGTTATATTTGAATGTGTACAGAATACAGAATAAAGTAGATGAACTTGTTGCAGTTACAGATTGACATACATGATATTGTAGATGGCACCACTGAATCAAGTCTGAAAGAAGATTATAGCTGGGAGCTTAATATCCAAGGATAGGAATTACATCGAAATGACAGGCAAGAAGACAAAGGGGGTGATGTTGGTAAAAAAAAATGAAATCAATTCATTAGAAAGAGGTGGGATAGGGTTGGGAGGTGTTGAATCATTGTGGCTAGAGCTAAGGAAATGCAAGGGTAAAAAGATTGATGGGAGTTGTATACTGACCCCACCAAACAGTAGCAAAGATGTGGTCTAAAGATAATGGGATATAGACAATGCATGCCAAAAGGGCAATGTTACAATAGTCATTTGGGATTTCAATATGCAGGTAAATTGTGAAAATCAGGGTGTGCTGAATTCCAGAGGGGGGATTTCTAGAGTGCCTAGAAAATGGCTTTTTAGAGCAGCTTGTGGTTAAGCCCACTAGGGGATTACCTATTCCGTATTTGGTGTTGTACAATGAACCGGAATTGATTAGAGAACTTAAGGTAAGCAAACCCTTAAGGGCGAGTGATCATAATATGACCGAATTTACCCTGAAATATGAGGCGAAGCTGAAGTCAGATGTATTAATATTACAGTGGAGTAAAGGAATTACAGAGGCAAGAGAGAAGAGTTGGCTAGAATTGATCAGAAAAGAAAACTGGGAGGGATGATGGCAGAGCAGCAGTGGCTGGAATTTCTGGAAGCAATTTGGAAGGCACAGGTTATATACATCCCAAAGAGGAAGAAGTATTCTAAAGGCAAGATGACACAGCCATGGCTAATAAGTGAAGTCAAATACACAAAAGCCAGAGAGGGCATATAATAGAGCAAAAATTAGTGGGAAGTTAGAGGATTGGGAAGCTTTTAAAAACAAACAGAAGGAAACTAAAAAATGTCATTAAGAAAGTAACGATGGAATAGGAAAGTAAGCTAGCTAGTAATATTAAAAATGATACCAAAAGTTTCTTCAGATATGTAAATGTAAAACAGAGGCAAGGGTGGAAAATTATGCTGGAGAGGTAGTAATGGGGGGACAAGGAAATGGCAGACAAACTGAGTAAGTATTTTCTTTTTCCAATATTTTTATTATTAATTTTACATAGAATACAGAATATATCAATACATTATACTAAATCGCATATAAAGACTCCTTACCCTATATTCATACAGATTAATTTGTAATATTGAAATATAGTAATTTTATTATATAAAAAAATCTAACCCACTACCAAGACCAAAGCTGATTCGTAAAGTAAAAAAGGAAAAAAAATATTAGTCATCATCCGTGCTTTAACAGCAAATCAAAGGTTTTGAAAATCATTCAAAAAAGGTCCCCACAATCTTTGAAAGTTTTGGTTAGATTCAGAGATTGAACATCGAATCTCTAAATTTAAACATGACATCACATCACATAACCATTGCGCATGAATAGGAGGGGCCGTATCGTTCCATTTAACCAAGAGCGTCTTTCTGGCCGTAAGAGACATAAGAGCCAAAATGTGCAAGTCAGATGACTCCAAAATAATATCCTTTCCTCCAACAATACCAAATAAAGCCGTCAAAGGATTAGGCTTAAAGTTTACTTTGAAAAGTATCGAGAAAGTTTGAAATACTTCTTTCCAATATTTTCCAAGACTCGGGCATGTTCAAAACATATGAATGAGTGAAGCTTCTCCATTATTACATTTATCACAATACAGAGATATATCTAAATAAAAACAAGATAACTCATCCTTGGTCAAATGGGTCCTATGGACCACTTTAAATTGTAGGAGAGAGTGGTGGGCACATAACGATGAAGTGTTAACCAATTTAAAAATTTGATTCCAAGTTTCCTCAGAAATTGAAGTCTGTAAATCTTGTTCCCAAAGATTTTTAATTTTATCTAAAGGAACACTTCTCATTCCCAACAGCATATTATAAATATTAGATATAGATCCATTATAAAAAGGTTTCAAATTAAAAATTACATCTAATAGATTCTTATCAGGACTTTTAGGAAATGTACTTATTTGAGACCGTAAAAAATCTCTTATTTGTAGGTATCGAAAAAAAAAGTTTTGGGTAAACTATATTTAGTTGACAGTTGTTCAAACGAAGAGACTTCCCTCTACAAACAAGTCCTGAAAGCACTTAATACCTAATCTATCTCATTCTTTAAACACCTCAATAATAGAGGGTTTAAAAAAAAATTAGAAAAAATGGGACTCGAAAGAGAAAATCTCAAAAAGCCAAAGTATTTTTGGAATTGTATCCAAATTCGCACAGTGTGTTTAACTACCAGATCATCAGTTAACTTACTCAGAGACAAAGGAAATGAGGATCCAAGAAGAGAAATAATAGAAAATTTATTGACAGAGTTAGCTTCTAAAAAACCCACATTGGGCAATCCTCACGATTAATGTAATATAACCAAAATGTAAGATTTCTTATATTAACTGCCCAATAATAAAATCTAAAGTTTGGTAAGCCTAATCCTCTATTCTTTTTATCTTTCTGAAGATGAATTTTATTTAATCTAGAACACTTATTCTTCCATATATAAGAAGATATAATAGAGTCAAGAGAATCAAAGAAAGATTTAGGAATAAAAACAGGCAACCTGAAAAAGAATATATAAATTTAGGTAATATATTCACTTTAATAGAGTTAATTCGGCCAATCAGTGATAACGAAAGAGGCGAACAATTTGTTAGTATCCTTTTTATGTGAGGGTAAGAAAACCTTCTCTAAACAGATGTTTATAGTTTTTAGTAATTGTTACACCTAAGTAGGTAAATTGGTTTCTTACAATTTTAAAGGGAAGGTTAAAATTTGATGGTTAAAGAATTAGAAGGTTAAAGGGAAAGTTGACAAGGGTAAAGCGGTGGATGTTGTCTATATGGACTTCAGTAAGGCCTTTGACAAGATTCCACACGGAAGGTTAGTTAGGAAGGTTCCATTGTTAGGCATTAATACCGAAGTAGTAAAATGGATTCAGCAGTGGCTATATAGGAGATGCCAGAGAGTAGTGGTGGATAACTGTGTGTCAGATTGGAGGAGCGTATGTAGTGGTGTGCCTCAGGGATCTGTACTGGGTCCAATGTTGTTTGTCATATACATTAATGATCTGGATGATGGGGTGGTAAATTGGATTAGTAAGTATGCAGATGATACTAAGATAGGTGGCGTTGTGGATAATGAAGTAGGTTTTCAAAGCTTGCAGAGAGATTTAGGTCAGTTAGTAGAGTGGGCTGAAAGATGGCAGATGGAGTTTAATGCTGATAAATGTGAGGTGCTACATTTTGTAGGACTAATTAAAATAGGACATAAATGGTAAATGGTAGGGCATTGAAGAATGCTGTAGAACAGAGGGATCTAGGAATAATGGTGCATAGTTCCCTGAAGGTGGAATCTCATGTGGATAGGGTGGTGAAGAAAGCTTTTGGTATGCTGGCCTTTATTAATCAGAGCATTGAGTATAGGAGTTGGGATGTAATGTTGAAATTGTATAAGGCATTGGTAAGGCCAGATTTGGAGTATTGTGTACAGTTCTGGTCACCGAATTATAGGAAAGATGTTAATAAAATTGAGAGAGTACAGAGGAGGTTTACTAAAATGTTGCCTGGGTTTCATCTCCTAAGTTACAGAGAAAGGTTGTACAAGTTAGGTCTTTATTCTTTGGAGCGTAGAAGGTTGAGGGGGGACTTGATAGAGGTGTTTAAAATTATGAGAGGGATTGACAGAGTTGACGTGGATAGGCTTTTTCCATTGAGAATGGGGGAGATTCAAACAAGAGGACATGAGTTGAAAGTTAAAGGGCAAAAGTTTGGGGGTAACATGAGGGGGAACTTATTTACTCAGAGAGTGGTAGCTGTGTGGAACGAGCTTCCAGCAAAAGTGGCTGAGGCAGGTTTGAAGTTGTCATTTAAGGTTAAATTGGATAGATGTATGGACAGGAAAGGAATGGAGGGTTATGGGCTGAGTGCAGGTCGGTGGGACTAGGCGAGAGTAAGAGTTCGGCAAGGAGGAGAAGGGCCGAGATGGCCTGTTTCCGTGCTGTAATTGTTATATGGTTATATATGGTTAATTTGTTGGTATCAAATTATCCAAAGAAAAAAGTTCACTTTTATGTAGGTTTAATTTATAACCTGAGAACTGGCTAAAACAGGAGAGTAAAGAAAGTGCATGGGGTAACAAAGTCTCAACATTAGCAATAAATAGCAGCAGATCATCAGCGTACAGCGAGACTTTGTGAATAGTGTCTCTCTTTAAAATACTAATATCATTAGATTCTCGAAAGGCAATGGCTAAAGATTCTAAGGCCAGATCAAAAAGCAAAGGGCTCAACGGACAGCCTTGTCTAGTGCCATGTTGAAGCTTAAATGGTTTGGAATTATGAGAATTAGTGATAACCCTAGCGGAAGGAGTTGAATAAAGGAATTTAATCCATTGAATGAAAACGGGTCCAAAATTGAATTTTTCTAAAGTTTTAAATAAATAATTCCATTCAACTCTGTCGAAAGCTTTCTCAGCATCTAGGGATACCACACATTCCGATATCATGTTAGAAGGAGAAAAAATAACATTTAATAACCGATGAATATTAAAGTGAGAATATTGATTTTTGATAAATCCAGTTTGGTTATCAGAAATGACAGATGGTAAAATATTTTCAATCCTATGGGTCAAAACTTTAGATAGTATCAACATTAAGTAAAGAAATTGGTCAATAAGAAGAGCATTCAGTTGGATCCTTATTCTTTTTAAGGATAAGCAAAAAGGAAGCCTCATTAAAAGATTGAGGGGGTCTGCCCGACTTGAATGAATCTGAAAAAACTGAACATAAATGAGGTATAAGCAGTGAGGAAAAGATCTTGTAAAACTCTCCAGAAAATCCATCTGGACCTGGAGCTTTCCTCAAATGTAATGAGCGCACAGCCTCAACAATTTCCTCAAAAGAAATAGGTTGTTCCAATAACTTTCTGTTGTCGGCAGAAATTGTAGGAATGTTTAGTTGGTCTAAAAAATTGTTCATTACAGTGTTATCCTTAGAAGATTCAGAACTATAAAGTTTAGAATAAAATTCTCTAAAAGTATCATTTATTTCTAAATAATCAGTTGTCCTATCACCATTAGCTTTGCATACTTCTTTAATCTGCTGTTTAGCTATAAAGATTTTAATTTGATCAGCCAATAGTTTACCTGTTTTATCTCCATGAATATAAAATTGACTTTTATCTTTTAGGAGTTGGGTTTCAATTGGATAGGTTAAAAGGATGTCATATTTAGTTTTAGTTTCAACACGTCTTTTATATAAGACAGGTTCTGGGGCCAAGGCACACTCTTGGTCTAATTGTTTCAGCTGATTAGCTAAATCACTTCTCTCTTTATTAACTTTTTTCTTAGTACTTGCAGTATAAGAAATAATTTGTCCTCTAATATATGCCTTAAAGGCATCCCATCTGATATGACTAGAAGTCTCCTCTAATGTATTATCTTCCAAAAAAAGTAATTTGTCTCTCCATAGACTTTAAAAAATCTTTATCAGATAACAAAGTTAAATTAAATCGCCGAAACCTATTTGTTTGAAGAAGATCAGGGAGAGTTAAAGATAGGAGCACAGGAGCGTGATCTGAGACAGCAATCTCTTTATATCCACAGGATTGAACTGATGGAATCATTTGGCTATCAATAAAAAAAAATAATCAATCCTGGAATATGTATGATGGACACAAGGGAAAAATGAATATTCCTTGTCTACTGGATGAAAAAAACGCCAAGCATCAACGATACCATATTTCATTAAAAAAGATTTAATAAACCAGCTGATTTATTTGGTATCATTAGCTTAGAAGATGAACGATCTAAAGCTGGATCTGAGCAACAATTAAAGTCTCCACCCATCACCAATGAGTACACACTTAGATCTGGAAAAAATGAAAAAAAAACGCTCAAGGAAACCTGGGCCTATTCAGAGCATACACATTGGCAAATACCATTAGCTTGTTACTTAGTTTCCCTGATACTATAACAAAACGCCCATTAGAATCAGAAATTACTTTATGTTGAACAAAGGGAACTTTATTATCTGTAAGAATCAAAACCCCTCTGGCTTTGGCCTGAAACGAGGAATGGAAATTATATTCTCTCCATCGATTAAAAAAGCGTGAATTGTCACACTAATGTACATGGGTTTCTTGAAGAAAAACAATTGGTAGCTTAAGTTTTTTAATATAGGCAAAAATCTTATTTCTTTTCACGGGGTGATTTAGCCCTTTCACGTTAAAACTAAGTAACTTAATACTTTGATCCTTTTTAAAACTATTTATAAGAAAGGTTAAAGTAGCAATCAGAGAAATGTATATTAAACCCAAATAATATACCTTGAGATATATTAACTAAGCAACAGAATTGACTAGATTCCCAAATCAGCTTCAAGAAAAAAGAACTTCCCATCCCCTCCCTCCACCCAAAGACAGAAAATCGGTCAAAGAACAACCGCTATCTACCTCTACTTAAAATATCCCCTCCAAAGAATTCAAAGTTATTTACTGTTCCAACCAAGACTAAATAATATACAGTAAAAAACAAGCTTAGACAGGTTTATCAAACAGAAAGAGCAAATATTCATACTGAAAAATATTAGTCATTTTTTAAATATATAGTATATGTTTTTGCAAGATTTTTAATCTATTCAATAGTCACTTTTTGAGCCTAAAAATTCTTGCACCTGCTCCTTCGTACAAAACCATTTAAATGATCCATCTTCCACTGTGATTCTCAGTCGAGCCGGAAAATGAAGAGAAGGTTTAAAATTTTGGCTCTATAGCTCTGCCATAACTTCTTTAAACTTAACACGTTCTGCCATAACTTCTGATGAAAAATCTTCAACAATATGAATCATCTGACCTTGGTAGTCAATCATACCTTTTCCACGTACATCACGAATCAGACAGTCCTTTATTTAAAATTCATGGAAACATATAATGACGGATCTTGGTTTTGATTTTGAAGTTGATCTGTAGATAGGCGATCTGTGAGCACAAGCAATCAAAGGCAGAGACTTCATAATATCAGGGAATAATTCCATCAAAAGGTTTGCAAAGAATTCTTTAGGATTATCTCATTCTTTTTGTTCTTTAAGTCCCAAGATTCGTAAGTTGTTTCTCCTACTCCTGTTTTCCAAATCAATAATCTTCTGTCTCAGTATTTCATTGGACTTGGATTGTTTTTATACAGCTTTTGCAAATCATCCATTCTCTCATCCAGTATAGTAATAACCTTTTCATGTTCCTTTATCTTCTTATCATGCTCGGTTAGAATTGCTTGAATATCGTCTAATTTCGTACCTGTTTGTTTAATTTCAGCACTGATTTGTTGCAAATCAGCCAACGCTTCTTTTCTGAACTGCTGAAACTCCTCAGTAAGCTTTCGAATAGCTTCCAAAGTTGCTTTGGTAGTCTTAGTAATATAATAACCCGTCTAACAGTAGTATTTCAAAAGGTTGGAGACAAAAGTAAGTAAGTTAGGAGCACCAGCAGAGAACTGTTACTCCATCAGCAGCCAGCAGGCAAATCCTCCTGAGTAAATATTTTGCATCAGTCTTCACTGTGGCAGATACTAGCAGTATGGTGGAAGTTCCAGGTGTCAGAGGTCATGAAGTGTGTGAAGCTACCATTACTAAAGTGAAGATACTTGGGAAACTGAGAGGTCTAAGGTAGGTAAGTTACCTGAACCAGATAGTGTACACTCCAGGGTTCTGAAAGAGGTGGCTGAAGAGATTGTGGAGGCATTAGTAAGGATTTTTCAATTATCACTAGATTCTGGAATGGTTCCAGAAGACTGAAAAATTGCAAATATTACTCCACTCTTCAAGAAGGAAGAGAGGCAGAAGAAAGGAAACTATAGGCCAGCTAGTCTGGTGATGTTGGAGTGAATTATGAAGGATGAGGCCTCAGGGTACTTAGAGGCATATGTAGACAGCATGATTTCCTCAAGGGAAAATATTGCCTGACAAATCTGTTGGAATTCTTTAAAGAAATAACAAGCAGGATAAACTAAGGAGAATCGGTTGATGTTGTGTACTTGGATTTTCAGGTCTTTGACAAAGTGCCATACTTGAGGCTGCCAAACAAACTACATGTCCGTGGTATTACAGGTAAAATTTTATCATGGATGAAGCAGTGGGATACTGGCAGCAGTCAAAGAGTAGAAATAAAGGGAGCCTTTTCTGGTTACCTGCTGGTGACTAGTGGTGTGCATGTGTATTGGAACCAATTCTTTTTATGATACATGTCAATGATTTGGATGATGGAATTGATGGCTTTGCTGCAAAATTTGCAGATGATATAAAAATACATGAAGGGCAGCTGGATTTGAGGAAGTAGGGACACTACAGAAGGACTTAGATAAGTTAGGAGAATAGGCAAGAAAATGGCAGATGGAATACAGCGTTGGGAGGTGTATGGTCATGCACTTTGCTGGAACAAAATTTAAGGGTTGACTATTTTCTAAATGGAGATAAAATGGACAGGCACAAAGTGACTTGGGAGTCATTGTGCAGGATTCCCTAAAAGTTAATTTGTAGGTTGAGTCTGTGGTGAGGAAGGCAAATGCAATGTTAGCATTCATTTCAGGAGGACTTGAATGAAGGATGTGATGTTGAGACTTTATAAAGCACTGGAGTAGTAGTTTTGGACACCTTATCTTAGAAAGGATGTGCTGAAACTGGACAGATGGCTCTGGGCCTGTATTCATTGGAATTTAGAAGAATGAGGAGTAACCTCATAGAAACCTATCAAATGGTGAAAATGGAGAGGATGTTTCCTTTGATTGGAGAGTCTAAGACCAGAGGACACAGCCTCAGAATAGAAGTCCATCCTTTCAGAATGGTGATGAGGAATTTCTTTAGCCAGAGAGAGGTGAATATGTGGAATTCTTTGCCTCAGGCAGATATGGAGACCAAGTCTTTATGTATGTTTAAGGCAGAGGTTGATAGATTCTTGAATGACAGCAAAATTGGATTAGCCATGATGAAATGGCACAGCAGACTCAATGGGCCAAATGGACTAATTCTGCTCCTATATCTTATGGTCTTATAAATATGAACAGAATTTCTTTGGAAATTCTTAAAAAGGTAGTCTCACCTAGCCTCAGTAGGAAAAGCCTGCTTTCATTTACCCTATCTATCCCCGACATAATTTTGTATACCTCTATCAAATTTCCCCTCATTCGCCTGTGCTCCAGGGAATAACACCCTAATATATTCAACCCTTCTCTATAACTCAGGTCCTCAAGTCCCAGCATCATCCTTGTACATTTTCTCTGTACTCTTTCAATCTTATTGATATCTTTCTTCTAAATAGGTAACCAGACTGCACAGAATACTCCAAATTAGGTCTCACCCACATTTTGTATAACTTCAACGTAACAACCCAACTGCTGTATTCAATACTTCAATTTATTGAGGCCAATGTGCCAAAAGCTCTCTTTGTGACTCTTATCTACCTGTGACAGAACTTTCAAGGAATTATGGATCTATAAATTCATATTCCCTATGTTCCACTGCACTCCTCAGTACCTTGCCATTCATTGTGTAAGTCTTTCACTAGTTTGTCCTCCCAAAGTGCAACACCTCACATTTGTCTGCATTAAATTGAAAATGAAAATCTGTCATTTCAGCATATTTTTCCAGCTGGCCCAGATCCTGCTACAGCTTTGATAGCCATCTTCACTTGTCCATTATGCCTCCAATCTTGGTGTCGCTCACAATTTTTCTGATCAGTTTACAATATTATCATCCAGGTAATTGATATAGATAACGAACAACGACGGATCCAGCACTGATCCCTGTGACATACCACTAGTCACAGGCCTCCAGTCAGAGGGGCAATTAGCTACTACAAATCTTTGGCTTTTCCCACAAAGCCAATGTCCAATCCAATTTACTACCTCAATCTGAATGCCAAATGACTGAACCTTCTTAACTGGCCTCCAATGTGGGACCTTGTCAAATGTCTTGCTAAAGTACATGGAATACTGTATATAACATTAGTTTACATATTTTGGGAAGGATTTAAATGCATTGCAAGCACAGAGCATTACTCAACTACTATGTGGAGAAAGTGGGTTACCTTATGAAGAAAGGTTGGACAGGCTGTGTATCAGATCTTGTGTTAACTATCATCTGCTTATGCTGCAGTGGAGCTCCTGTATGACTTTGCCCTGGCTAAAGATTACTTGTATCAGTACTTCATGCAGACAAGTACCATAATTAAACTATTCCCTGCAAAATGCTAGCATTTGTGTTGGTGGTTGTGAATGTCTAAAACATTAAGTCATTGATATAGAAGTTTTCTGATCTCTTGATTCATCTCCACTAGGATGTTTATGACATGCTCAAAAACAGTTGTGGTCATTCCTTTCCTCGATTTGTACACTCAGTGAGTTGTTGGGTAATAATGTGGTAATCATAGTTGGCTGAGATACTCCCAATTATAGTGGTAGGGTTTCTAGGTGCAATGAGCCAAAATGATTTAAGTTAGTTGTGTATTAGAATTTCAGTATATGCTTTCCAACACCATTCATTCTTTTTTCTCCCAGAGTTTACCAATCTTCTGGAAGCCCAAAAAGGTGACTTGAAATGGAATTTCTGATGGGAATGAAGGAAATTGTATTATGTGGCTTGTGTTATGAGTATAAAGGAATAGAGAACTCTTGTAACATATCAGTACTCTGGGATCCTTCATTCTTTGATTCACTTAAGGAGTGTGGCAGAGAAATTTAAAAAGTTAGCCAAGAAACAAAGATCATACAGCATAGTGTGGAGTTAAAAATGAGAGAAAGAAAGACTATTAAACACCTCAAAGGTTTTAGTCCATTGGCAAATACATTTTAATACTTATTAGATAAAACTTAGTCCATATCTGACCTGTCCAGAGAAAGATTTAAAAGATGATGATCCACTTAATTAATAACTTGGGCTTATTTGAACTACTAGTTCTCATGGCAAGTAAAACTGAATGACTTGTTCACTTTACTTAAATTAAAATTTTTAAGTGATGAAAATACATTTCTGAATATGTGATTAATGACTTCTTGGGTGCATTAAAATATATAATGTGTGATTTAAATTTAAATACTAAGATTTCTTTCAAGTTCATAATTGAAACTGGGATGTTACATTCTGGCAACACACACAAAATACTGGTGGAACGCAGCAGGCCAGACAGCATCCATAGGAAGAAGCACAGTCAACATTTTGGGCCAAGACCCTTAGTCAGGACTATCTGAAAGAAGAGATAGTAAGAGATTTGAAAGTGACTTCAAATCCCACTTTCAAATCTCTTACTATCTCTTCTTTCAGTTAGTCCTGATGGGGTCTCGGCCCAAAACGTTGACTGTGCTTCTTCCTATGGATGTTGTCTGGCATGCTGCGTTCCGCCAGTATTTTGTGTGTGTTGCTTGAATTTCCAGCAGCTGCAGATTTTCTCATGTTTGCGATGTTACATTCTGCTTGTTTTTTGGGGACCCATGAAAAAAATCCAAGATTATGTTTTACTGTAAATGAAATAAATTATAAGTGGGATGCAAAATATAAATACTTCCATATTGTTCAGAAAAATTAAAGAGACATGGAAACTCAGTCTGTCAGCTAGGTTAAAATAGGTCAATCCCTCACATTTCAAGTACAATATTGTCTTTATGTGATTTCATTTAAAAGAACCGATCTTGCATCTGGTTGCTAAACGATAGCACCAAGCCTGTCCATATAAAGAGGGCAGCGCAGAATTAATATTCACAGTTCCACAGAGTACAAGGGAAAAGAGTATAGGAGAAACACCAAATCAAGTAGTACATGCAGGTCAGTTGCAGTGGACAGCAAAACAACATCATCAGACCTAGAAAAGAGAAGAAAAGGTTTTAAATATTTTAACTTGCATTTGTTTCTATGTGCACTTTCCATACTGCAAAGCACTTAAGCCAAATTGATTTTAATTTGACTTTAGGGTCAAATTTGACTGAATTTAACTTCTTTAAGATGGTTAGTTTATTAACACATATGGAATTATATACGGTGACTTAGTGTGTTGCAAAGAACTTACTTCCAGATTCTCAAAGTTTACCTAATCTTCCCACTGTATACTTTCACCTTTAACCTATTACCTTGTCTCACCCAGCCTCAATGGGAAAAGCCTGCTTTCATTTACCCTATTTATACACCACATAATTTTATATACCTCTATCAAAGCAGTAACATGTTTGAAAATTATGTGCTAAAATTTTGTGCTAAATTTCTGGTGTATTACATTATGTGAACATACATGCTATTTGCTAGTTTTCAAATTCTTATGCTTGTAATCACAAAGCCAATAGCCTATGTGAAATACAGTTCACATTGAAGTTATATCAAAGAAATAAAGATACAACTTTAGCAAAGAAATAGCAGATGAACTTAACAAGTACTTTGCTTCAGTCTTTACTGTAGAAAAAAAAATTGTATGCCAGAGGTCCGTGTCAGGGAGCATGAATGAGTGTCATTCCTATTAGAAAGGAAAATGTGCTAGACATAAGAACATAAGAAATAGGAGCAGGCCCATCAAGCCTGCTCTGCCATTCAATAGATCATGGCTGATCTGACCATAACCCTTAATTCTCCTACTATGCAAAAATCTATCCAACCTTATCTTAAATATATTTACTGAGGTAGCCTCCACTGCTTCATTGGGCAGAGAATTCCACAGATTCACCACTCTTTGGGAAAAGCATTTCTTCCTTATCTCCATCCTAAATTTACTCCCCCAAATCATTCAGTTTGTCTCCTAGAGAAACTGAAAGGTCTTAATGTGGACAAGTCAACTGGACCAGATGGACTACATTCCAGAGTGCTGAAGATATAATGGATGCATTGGTCATGGCTGGAAAATTACAAATGTCACTCCACTCTTTAAGAAAGGAGGAAGACAAAAGAGAGGAAATTATCGACCAGTTAGCCTAACCACAGTGGTCAGGAAGGCTGACAGGCAGGAAGCAGTGAGTGGAAATAAAGGGAGCCTTTTCTGGTTGGCTGCCAGTGACTAGTGGTGTTCCTCAGGGGTAGTATTGGGACCACTAATTTTCACATTATTTGTCACTGACTTAGATCGTGGAATTGATGGCTTTGTGGCAAAGTTTGCTGATGATACGAATATAGGTGCAGCAGGTAGGTAGTGCTGTGGATGTAATGTGATTGCAGCAGGACTTCGACAAATTGGAAGAACGGGCAAAAAAGTGGCAGATGGAATACAATGTCGGGAAATGTGTGCTAATGCATTTTGGTAAAAGGAACAATAGTGCAGACTATTATCTAAATGGGGAGAAAATTCAAACATCAGAGATGCAAAGGGACTTAGGAATCCTTGTGCAAGACTCCCAGAAGGTTAATTCACACGTTGACTCTGTGGTAAAGAAGGCAAATGCAATGTTGGCATTCATTTCAAGGGGAATAGAATATGAAAACAAGGAGATAATGCTGAGGCTTTATAAGACACTGATCAGATTGCAATTGGAGTATTGTCAAGTTTTGGGCCCCATATCTCAGAAAGGATGTGTTGTCATTGGAAAGAGTCCAGAGGAGGATCACGATGTTGATTCCGGAAATGAAAGGGTTAACAGATGAGGAGCATTTAGCAGCTTTCAGCCTGTACTCACTGGAATTTAAATGAATGTGTGGAGATTTCATTGAAACCTACCAAATATTGAAAGAACTAGATAAAGTGGATGTGGAGAGGATGTTCCCTCTGGTGGGGGTATCCAGAACTAGTGGGCACAGCCTAAAAATTGAGGGATGACCTTTTAGAACAGAAAAGGAGTAACTTTTTTAGTTAAAAATAGGTGAATCTGTGGAAATCTCTGCCACAGACTGCAATGGAGGCCAATTCGTGAGTATATTCAAAGTGGAAATTGAATGTTTCTTGATTAGTTGGGGCATCAAGGGATATGGTGGGAGGGCAGGTGAATGGGTTGAATGAGACCCGGGATCAGCCATGATGAAATGGCAGAGTGGACACGATGGACTGAATGGCCTATTTCTGCTCCTATGTCTTATGGTCTTACATCAAAAAAGTTATAATACACTTTGTAGTTAGTATTTATGATGTACTTTTAAGCTTCTGATTATGAATCTAACTATTAGTGTATTATTTCTGAGGTTCTGTATAACATATTATTGAATATTTGCCAATCAAATCAGCATTAAGTAATAACTGTCTTTTTTTGGTTTTGAGTAGCAAGGAGGTGACTGTTATAGAACTGTATGTATACATTTTCATATTTTCTTGTGACTTAGAAGTTCATTCAGTTCATTGAGTTCATGCTGACTGATAGACTAATTCTATTCCTTCACTAGTTTTACCTGTGAGCTATTCTCTCCACATTCCCTTCAAATATCTACAGATTTTACTACCAGGAATTGATAATTTGTATTTCCTTGGGATGTGGAAGGAAATTGGAGCACCCAGTGGAAACCCACGCAGTCACAGGTAGAATTCACAGAGACAACATTTACATATCATAGATTAAAAACACATACAAACTTATTTCATAGAACAATGGAATCAGATCAACAGAGATGATGTAAGAAATAAGAATCATGCATGCCTTTTAGTACTGTTTGTGCAAAATATCCAGAGGACTGTACTATAGAATATTTCTCTCTAAATTACACCAATTTTTAAGTGTAAACGGTATTTCCATACTTGATACATATAGAACACATTGCACTAGTTTGTTACTTTCTTTGTTCTGACTTTGGGAAACTTGACTGAGCCACTTCAGAATTATTTGCAGAGTTCATTCACTACTTAAGACAATGGGGAGCATTTTTCCTGGTATTTCTCTGCTAAGGCACTCAATCTATCAGATTTGTGCCAGAACTGATAGCAGAACTAAGTTGCAAAGAGCTTTCTCTCAGATTCTCCAGAGGTACCTTAACTTACCTGGTCCTCTCTGATGAACAACATACTTTCAAGATCAGAATTTACAAGGCTGTAATCACTAAGATATTTGACGTCCTGTAGGAAAATCTTTAGCCTGCTTTCTTGCCTGGATTTCTGTCTAGAGGATGATAAAGCCAGGCTGAATCTTACCTTGCTTAACATAAAATCATTCTAACCATGGGGGACCTGTCATATCTCTCATGTGGTGTTCATTACTGCATCTGAGCAGTCTTGCACACAATTTGGAAATAAATTACTATATCTTTTCATTTCAATGGATAACAGGCTGCACCTCAGGTGTTGGGATTTGCTATAATTCCTGGCTTCTCACAACTGGAGGTAGCCATTAACAGCAATCATTTTCCCCATAAGGGATCACACTAAAAAATCAGATCTTTTTCATCAACTGGAATAGTAACTATTGCTTCAATGCAGCCTTTTGTGTACTTAACAGAAAAATTTACTCAAGTGCTTGTGATGTTTTCTGGAAGCAAATGATTATTTCATACTGAAAGGACAAAACTGCTTAACATCTTTAACAGTTAATACTGCTTAGAAGGACAAATACCAAGAAGGTAGAACTGAAAACATGTGTAGTTAGGATGATGCCAAGAGAAAATTTATACCTGGAGCCAAGGGAAGTGGGAAAGGTAATAAATGAGTACTTTTCTATTGGTATTCACCAAAATGGACATGCAGGATAGTGAGATTAATCTGGGATATGTTAACATTCTAAGGCATATGTTATCACGAAGAGGATATATTGTTCTCTTGAAGAACATTAATTTTATTTTATTTAGTAACATTGCGTGGAGTAGACCCTTCCAGCCACACCACCCCAAACAACCTCACAACCCTAACTTAATCATGGGACAATTTACAATGACCAATTAACCAACTTGGTCCATCTTTAGCCTGTGGAAGGAAACCAAAGTACCTGGGGAAAACCAATGCATTCCATGCGGACGACGTACAAAGACTTCTTACAGAATGGCGCCAGCATTGTACTCCAAACTCTGGAATGTCCTCAGTTGCAATAGTGGTGCCCTAAGGTGGAGAAGACTCCAGGTCCTGGTGGGATCTATCCCAAGTTATCAAGAGAGGTAAGAGAAGAGATTGCTGGGGTCTTGACAGACATTTTTATATCTTCTCTAGTCACAGGCAAGATGCCAGAGGATTGGAGAATAGCCAGTTTAAGAAGGCCACAGAAATAACAGAGCTTTGACCAATGACCAATCTGGACATTGGAAGTTTGAGAAGGGATTTCCCTTAGGTCCATTACCCGAGTAGAAAAAGGGAGCAGCAGATCACAGCAGTGTACTAGAGCTTTGAACAGCGACCAATCCAGATATCAGAAGTTTGAGAGGAGGGGATCTCACTTGGGTCCACTGCCCAGGTAGAAAAAGGGAGCAGCAGATCGTGGCAGCGTAATTAGAGCTTTGACCATTGATCAATCCGGAAATCAGAAGTTTGAGAGGACGGGATTTCACTCAGGTCCACTGCCTGAGTAGAAAAAGGGACCAATGGGTCACATAATAGAGTTTTGACCAGCGTCCAATTTGTGTTTGAGATTGATTAGCAACAGCAAATTAAAGCAAGGCAGGGGCAAGTGCAACAAATATTGTCTGAGTGGACAGAGTCAGACTGGTGATCTTGAGGCTTTCGCTCTTCAAGGCTTCAGTCAGAGAAAGCAAAGAAAAGCTCTAGGTTAAGTTTTTTTTTCCTTCCCTTCTTTGTATCTGTTCAGCTAGGACAGTAGAGATGCCAGGCAGGATAGTGGAAAGCTCCCCTTGAGGGATGTGGGGAGGCAGGGAGACCCCCAGTGTCCTTGACGATTACAACTATGTGAACTGCATCCAGCTGCAGTTTCTAACAATCCGCATTCAGGAGGTGGAGGTGGAACTGGATGAACTCTGGATCATTCAGGAGGTGGAAGGGGTGATAGATAGGACATGTAGAGATGAAGTTACACCAATGGTGCAGGACACAGGAGACTGGGTGACTGTAAGAAGAGCAAAGGGGTTAAGGAGCCAGTGCAGTGTACCCCTGTGGCCACCCCCTCAGCAACAGATGTATCACTTTAGATACTATTGGGGGGGGGGGGGGGTCGACCTAACAGAGGAAAGTCACAGTGGTCAGGCCTCTGGCATTGAGTCTGGCTCTGTGACTCAGATGGGAAGGGGGGAGAAGAGGCGCGATGTAGTGATAGGGCCTAGGACATCCGGGATTGAGCCCTCAACATTCCTAATTGGGAAAGTGAACAGCCAGAGGTCATAGTTCATGTAGGTACCACTGACATGGGAAGGACGCGTGACGAGTTTCTGCATAGGGAATTAGGTGCTAAGTTAAAGGGCAGGAGCTCCAGGGTTGTAATCTCAGGAATGCTACTCATGCCAAGTTCTAGTGAGGCCAGAACTAGGAAGATTATACAATTTAATATGTGGCTAAGGAGTTGGTGTAGGAGTGATGGCATAAGATTTTTGGATCATTTGGCTCTTTTCCAGGGAAGGTTGGACTGAGGTTGGGTGGGACTACAACCAGAGGTCATGGCTAAAGAGAGAAAAGTGGAAAATTTAAGGGGAACATGAGGGAAACTTCTTCACTCAGAGGGTTGTGAGAATGTGGAATGAGCTGCCAGCACATGTAGTCCATGCAAGCTCAATTTCAACATTGAAGATAAGTCTAGATAGATACATGGATAGGAGTGATATGGAGAGCTATGGTCCAGGTGCAAATTGTTGGGAGCAGGCAGTTTAAATGGATTTGGCATGGACTAGATGGGCCAAAGGGCCTGTTTCTCTCCACAACAATAGGGGTGATCAGTCTTATATTACTGTAAGGCAGCTCATTTGGAAATATATGGGCTTATTTGGGATAGTTAGCACGGCTTCAGGCTGGGCAGGTCATGTCTTACGGACTTGATTCAGTTTTTGTGAGGAGGTGACAAAGATGATTGATGAGGGCAGGGAGTAAATATTGTCTACATGAATTTTAATATTCAACAAGATCCTTCATTCAACCAAAATTATCTGATTTCTTTTTCTCTTTCCATGTGTACCGTAATTCAGTAACGGAAAGTTTACCCACAACAGTGAAGCCATTAATTCCTGCAGAAAGGAATTACAACACCCCAATTCCAAGAACCAATCCAGTAATTGGTTTGTTGTATTCACTCTATTGCATGTTTATTCATCCTTAGACGAAGAGGTCTAGTTTCATCAGTGTATTATATACATTTGAAGTCAGAAGTTTACGTACACCTCAGCCAAATACGTTTAAACTCAGTTTTTCACAATTCGTTCGTCTAGTGATCTCAGTCGCTAGTTTGAGCCTCAGCTATGGCAGCGTGTTTGTATCCTTGAGCAAAGCACTTAATCACACATTGCTCTAGTGTCTGTGCGAGGAGTGGCGCCCCACACAGACTTCCAATCTGCGCCTTGTAAGGCATGAAAATGCCCGACGCAGGCCTCTCATGGTCTGAGTTGACGTTCCCTCCCTTTTCACAATTCCTGACATTTAATCCTAGAAAACATTCCCTGTCTTAGGTCAGTTAGGATCATTACTTTATTTTAAGAATGTGAAATGCCAGAATAATAGTAGAGAGAATGATTTATTTCAGCTTTTGTTTCTTTCATCACTTTTCCAGTGGGTCAGAAGTTTACATACACTTTGTTAGTATTTGGTAGCATTGCCTTTAAATTGTTTAACTTGGGTCAAACGTTTTGGGTAGTCTTCCACTAGCCTCTCATGGTAAGTTGCTGGAATTTTTTCCATTCCTCCAGACAGAACTGTTGTAACTGAGTCAGGTTTGTAGGCCTCTTTGCTCGCACATGCTTTTCAGTTCTGCCCACAAATTTTCTATCAGATTGAGGTCAGAAAATGATGTCAAGTCTGGTTCATATTTGGGAGTAATTTCCAAACGCCTGAAGGTACCACGTTCATCTGTACAAACAATAGTACGCAAGTATAAACACCCTGGGACCACGCAGCCATCATACCGCTCAGGAAGGAGACGCATTCGGTCTCCAAGAGATGAACGTACTTTGGCGCGAAAAGTGCAAATCAATCCAAGAACAACAGCAAAGGACCTTGTGAAGATGCTGGAGGACACAGGTAGACAAGTATCTATATCCACAGTAAAACGAGTCCTACATCGACATAACCTGAAAGGCTGCTCAGCAAGGAAGAAGCCACTGCTCCAAAACTGCCATGAAAAAGCCAGATTACAGTTTGAAAGTGCACATGGGGACAAAGATCTTACTTTTTGGAGAAATGTCTTCTGGTCTGATGAAACAATTGAACTGTTTGGCCATAATGACCATCGTTATGTTTGGAGGAAAAAAGGTGGGGCTTGTAGGCTGAAGAACACCATCCCAACTATGAAGCATAGAGGTGGCAGCATCATGTTGTGGGGGTGTTTTTCTGCAGGAGGGACTGGTGCACTTCACAAAATAGATGGCATCATGAGGAAGGAAAATTATGTGGATATATTGAAGCAACATCTCAAGACATCAGCCAGGAAGTTAAAGCTCGGCGCAAATGGGTCTTCCAAATGGACACTGACCCCAAGCATACCTCCAAAGTTGTGGCAAAATTGCCTAAGGATAACAAAGTCAAGGTATTGGAGTGGCCATCACAAAGCCCTGACCACAATCCGATAGAAAATTTGTGGGCAGAACTGTAAAAGCATGTGCGAACAAGGAGACCTACAAACCTGACTCAGTCTGGAAGAATGGAAGAAAATTCCAGCAACTTATTGTGAGAAGCTTGTGGAAGGCTACCTAAAACGTTTGACCCAAGTTAAGCAATTTAAAGACAATGCTACCAAATACTAACAAAGTGTATGCAAACTTCTGACCCACTGGGAAAGTGATGAAAGAAATAGTCATAGCCATAGTCATACTTTATTGATCCCAGGGGAAATTGGTTTTCGTTACAGTTGCACCATAAATAGTTAAATAGTAATATGTAAATTATTTATGCAGGAAATAAGTCCAGGACCTGCCTATTGGCTCAAGGGGTCTGACCCTCCAAGGGAGGAGTTGTAAAGTTTGATGGCCACAGGCAGGAATGACTTCCTATGATGCTCTGTGTTGCATCTCGGTGGAATGAGTCTCTGGTTGAATGTACTCCTGTGCCCAACCAGTACATTTTGTAGTGGATGGGAGACATTGTCCAAGATGGCATGCAACTTGGACAGAATACTCTTTTCAGACACCACCATCAGAGAGTCCAGTTCCATCCCTACAACATCACTGGCCTTACGAATGAGTTTGTCGATTCTGTTGCTGTCCGCTACCCTCAGCCTGTTGCCCCAGCACACAACAGCAAACATGATAGCACTGGCCACCACAGACTCATAGAACATCCTCAGCATCATCCGGCAGATGTTAAAGGACCTCAGTCTCCTCAGGAAATAGAGATGGCTCTGACCCTTCTTGTAGACAGCCTCAGTGTTCTTTGACCAGTCCAGTTTATTGCCAATTCGTATCCCCAGGTATTTGTAATCCTCCACCATGTCCACACTGACCCCCTGGATGGAAACAGGGGTCACCGGTACCTTAGCTCTCTTCAGGTCTACCACCAGCTCCTTAGTCTTTTTCACATTAAGCTGCAGATAATTCTGCTCACACCATGTGACAAATTTCCTACTGTAGCCCTGTACTCAGCCTCATCTCCCTTGCCGATGCACCCAACTCTGGCAGAGTCATCAGAAAACTTCTGAAGATGACAAGACTCTGTGCAGTAGTTGAAGTCCGAGGTGTAAATGGTGAAGAGAAAGGGAGACAAGACAGTCCCCTGTGGAGGCCCAGTGCTGCTGATCACTCTGTCGGACACACAGTGTTGCAAGCACACGTACTGTGGTCTGCCAGTCAGGTAATCAAGAATCCACGACACCAGGAAAACATCCACCTGCATCACTGTCAGCTTCTCCCCCAGCACAGCAGGGCGGATGGTGTTGAACGCACTGGAGAAGTCAAAAAAATGACCCTCACAGTGCTTGCTGGCTTGTCCAGGTGGGTGTAGACACGGTTCAGTAGGTAGATGATGGCATCCTCAACTCCTAGTCGGGGCTGGTAGGCGAACTGGAGGGGATCTAAGTGTGGCCTGACCATAGGCCGGAGCAGCTCCAGAACAAGTCTCTCCAGGGTCTTCATGATATGGGAGGTCAATGCCACCGGTTCGGCACAGGGATGAGGCAGGACGTCTTCCACAGCACAGGAACCCTCTGGAGCCTCAGGTTCAGGTTGAAGACATGGCGAAGTACTCCACATACCTGAGGGGCACAGGCTTTGAGCACCCTGGTACTGACACCATCCAGTCCTGCAGCCTTGCTTGGGTTGAGACGTTTCAGCTGTCTTCTCACCTGTTCAGCTGTGAAACCCACTGTGGTGGTTTCATGTGGGGAAGGGGTATAGTCATGAGAGCAGGGTGGGGGACTGTGAGGAGGGGTAGGAGGGGTGAGTGGAATATGTGTTGGTTGGGGGCCAACAACAGATGACTCGTGTGGGGAATGGGCAGGGGCCACAATGTCAAATCTGTTAAAATAAAAGCTGAAATAAATCATTCTCTCTGCTATTATTCTGACATTTCACATTCTTAAAATAGAGATCCTAACTGACCTAAGACAGGGAATATTTTCTCGGATTAAATGTCAGGAATTGTGGAAAACTGAGTTTAAATGTATTTGGCTAAGGTGTATGTAAACTTCTGAATTCAACTGTAACTGTAATGCCTTTATTTTCCTACTCAAAACCTCTTGAAATAATGGACAAAACACATGCTTTTCTAATTGCCTGCAAGCTAACTTTCCAGGTCGCTCTGAACATTAAAACCTTTCAACCTCTTAACCTTTAAACTTATCTTGCTTTCTATTTTTTTTTACCAAAGTGGACAACCTCCCATTTCCCACTCAAGATATTTTACAACAATAAATTTGCCTGTGAAGAAATGCAACATTCATTCTATTCATTTGAAGTGCGCATACGCCGGTCGTGCATGCAGCCTGTTACAGACGTTCCGATCAGTATTCTTACATTTTTCTTCTTACTTTTTAACTTATGCTATTTTTTGTATTTTTTTTCCTCGGTAACACGTTGAAGCTGCATCCTTTCTAAGATGCCGGTAGAGAGTTTTATTTGGGTTTTTAGTGCTGGAAATAGTTACATTCCGACACGTCTCATTAGCAGGGCAGAAGCATGGTCGCATTGTTTATTCCAGGGACCAGCTGCTTGCGCTAATGCCGGCCGGTTTAGCGAGCACAGCAGCAGACACCCCTGCTGAAATCTGGAGGAAAACACACAGAGGATGCAGAGGGGGATCACAAAGTCGAGGAAAGAGGACCGGGTCGAGACAACAGAGACTTATGGAGAAGAGGAGTTCGGTGGGTAATAAAGTGGATGAGTTCACGGCGCTAGCCAGGCGTCAAAGAACATTTCGGGAGTGCAGTGTTATGTGTTTTACTGGAACGGGGCTGCATGAGGACATACCCGATCAAATCTTTTCCATGGATGGCTTCCAGACCGTTCGGGCTGACCAGAAGTGCACTGACAGCGGTAAGCGTAAAGGAGTTGAGTGCTTACTGTTCTGGTTAACAACAGATAGTGCAATCCGGGTCATATTACAATCGAGGAACGTGTTTGTAGACCGGATATTGAACTTTTTACTGTTGGACTTCGGCCATATTCCACCGAGATACAACACTGGGCGGCACGGGAGGTCGTTCCTGCCTGTGGCCATCAAACTTGCAGCTCCTCCCGTGGAGGGTCAGACACCCTGAGCCAATAGACTGGTCCTGGACTTATTTTCCATTTGGCATAGTTTGCATTTTGTTGTTTGATTGTTCGTGGCTTTTGTATTGCTATATTTATGCTCTATTCTTGGTTGGTGCGGCTGTAACGAAACCCAATTTCCCTCGGGATCAATAAAGTATACCTATCTATCTACCTTCATCTCTTCCATATAATCAATACTGTGGATTAGATTTTCTTGATGGGAATTCTTGCCATAATCTCCAAAGTGATGAAATGGAATTACCCAAATAGATTTTCTGTTCAAGGTATCAATCCAGAAATTAGATATGGCATACTTAAGAGACTTCTTCAGTGAATTATGAGTTAATAAAGCAGTGCAATGTCTGCCTTCCTATGATACCAATGGAAGTATAATACAAACTGCTGCCCTCGTCCCTCTTGCTGATAGAGGCTTTAGAAGGTATAGTGCATTTTGTAGATGATACAAACTGAAGCTGCGATGTGCTGGCAGTGTTTAGCATGATAGACGAGGTGCCAATCAGGTTAGCTGCCTTGTCCTGAATGATTCTGAGCTTCTTGAGTGCTGTTGCAGCTACACTAATCCAGGCATCAACATTATGTTATTGTACTCTGGAATATTAGATGCTGCAGAGGAAATGAGCTATCAGGAAGTCATGTTGGTGGATACCAGGTTTCTGATTTGGAGCCATATTTATGAAGAAGACATGAGGTTGCCTTGGCAGTCAAAGTGCAGGATAATCCAAAGAGCTTTTACAAGTATATTAAGAGCAAAAGGATTGTAAGGGATAAAATTGGTCCTCTTGAAGATCAGAATGGTTGGCTTTGTGCGGAACCAAAGGAAATGGGGGAGATCTTAAATAGGTTTTTTGCATCTGTATTTACTAAGAGAGCTGGCATGAAATCTATGGAATTGAGGGAATCAAGTAGTGAGACCATGGAAACTGTACAGATTAAAAAGGAGGAGGTGCTTGCTGTCTTGAGGAAAATTAAAGTGGATAAATCCCTGGGACCTGACAGAGTGTTCCCTCGGACCTTGAAGCAGACTAGTGTTGAAATTGCGGGGGCCCTGGCAGAAATATTTAAAATGTCGCTGCCTACAGGTGAAGTGCCGGAGGATTGGAGAGTGGCTCATGTTGTTCCGTTGTTTAAAAAAGGATCGAAAAGTAATCCGGGAAATTATAGGCTGGTGAGTTTAACGTCAGTAGTAGGTAAGTTATTGGAGGGAGTACTAAGAGACAGAATCTACAAGCATTTGGATAGACGGGGGCTTATTAGGGAGAGTCAACATGGCTTTGTGCGTGGTAGGTCATGTTTGACCAATCTGTTGGGAGTTTTTCGAGGAGGTTACCAGGAAAGTGGATGAAGGGAAGGCAGTGGATATTGTCTACATGGACTTCAGTAAGGCCTTTGACAAGGTCCCGCATAGGAGGTTAGTTAGGAAAATTCAGTCGCTAGGTATACATGGAGAGGTGGTAAATTGGATTAGACATTGGCTCGATGGAAGAAGCCAGAGAGTCGTGGTAGAGAATTGCTTCTCTGAGTGGAGGCCTGTGACTGGTGGTGTGCCACAGGGATCGGTGCTGGGTCCATTGTTATTTGTCATCTATATCAATGATCTGGATGATAATGTGGTAAATTGGATCAGCAAGTTTGCTGATGATACAAAGATTGGAGGTGTAGTAGACAGTGAGGACGGTTTTCAGAGCCTGCAGAGGGACTTGGACCAGCTGGAAAAATGGGCTGAAAAATGGCAGATGAAGTTTAATACTGACAAGTGTGAGGTATTGCACGTTGGAAGGACAAACCAACGTAGAACATACAGGGTTAATGGTAAGGCACTGAGGAGTGCAGTGGAACAGAGGGATCTGGGAATACAGATACAAAATTCCCTAAAAGTGTCGTCACAGGTAGATAGGGTCGTAAAGAGAGCTTTTGGTACATTGGCCTTTATTAATCGAAGTATTGAGTATAAGAGCTGGAATGTTATGATGAGGTTGTATAAGGCATTGGTGAGGCCGAATCTGGAGTATTGTGTTCAGTTTTGGTCACCAAATTACAGGAAGGATATAAATAAGGTTGAAAGAGTGCAGAGAAGGTTTACAAGGATGTTGCCGGGACTTGAGAAACTCAGTTACAGAGAAAGGTTGAATAGGTTAGGACTTTATTCCCTGGAGCGTAGAAGAATGAAGGGAGATTTGATAGAGGTATATAAAATTATGATGGGTATAGATAGAGTGAATGCAAGCAGGCTTTTTCCACTGAGGCAAGGGGAGAAAAAAACCAGAGGACATGGGTTAAGGGTGAGGGGGGAAAAGTTTAAAGGGAACATTAGGGGGGGCTTCTTCACACAGAGAGTGGTGGGGGTATGGAATGAGCTGCCAGAGGAGGTGGTAAATGCGGGTTCTTTTGTAACATTTAAGAATAAATTGGACAGATACATGGATGGGAGGTGTATGGAGGGATATGGTCCGTGTGCAGGTCAGTGGGACTAGGCAGAAAATGGTTCGGCACAGCCAAGAAGGGCCAAAAGGCCTGTTTCTGTGCTGTAGTTTCTATGGTTTCTATGGGTCTATGGGCTGGTCCAGTTTTGGTCAATGGTGACTTCAAGGGTATCAATGGTGAGCCAATATACAATAATAATGCCATGTTAAGAGTAGGTGATTAATCTGCTTCTTATTACTGATGGTCATTGCTGGATATTTGCATGACATAAATGTTACTTGCCACTTATCAGCCTATGCCTGAATGTTGTCTGAGTAATGCTTCACACAGGTTTGGTGAGGAACTGAGGAATTCAACACTGTACAATCATTAGTGAACAGCATCACTTAAGCTGCAAGGAGATCATTTATGAAACTGAAGATGATTTGGTTGCTAAAACTTGAATGATATGAAGTTGCTAAAACTTGAGTGATATGCTTGAGTTGGTTTCTTTAATTCTAAAATTCAGCAGCAACTTCCACCTTAGAATTACTCCACCTTAGGAATGACTTTCCCTAGGTGCACATTGATGTTTTTTGCTTAATAAGGCAATGTCTGATCAAGTGCAGTAAGGACAAGGCAGTCATTTTCACAACAGCTCAACCCACCTCTTCTACCCAATCAACACACATAAAAGTTGCTGCAGGCCAGGCTGCATCTCTAGGAAGGGGTACGGTTGACATTTTGGGCCGAGACCCTTTGGCAGGACTAACTGAAAGAACGGCTAGTAAGAGATTTGAAAGTTGGAGGGGGAGGGGGAGATCCAAAATGATAGGAGAAAACAGGAGGAGGAGGGATGGAGTCAAGAGCTGGACAGGTGATTGGCAAAAGGGATATGAGAGGATCATGGGACGGGAGGCCCAGGGAGAAAGAAAGGGAGAGGGGGGAAGCCCAGAGGATGGGCAAGGAATATAGTGAGAGGGACAGAAGCAGCAAAAGGAGAGAGAGAAAGAGAGAAAGAATATATATATATGTATGTATATGTAAAAAATATAATAAATAAATAATGGATGGGGTACGAGGGGGAGGTGGGGCATTAACAGAAGTTAGAGAAGTCAGTGTTCATGCCATCAGGTCGGAGGCTACCCAGACAAAATATAAAGTGTTGTTCCTCCAACCTGAGTGTGGCTTCATCTTGATAGTAGAGGAGGCCATGGATAGACATATCAGAATGGGAATGCGATGTGGAATTAAAATTTGTGGCCACTGGGAGATCCTGCTTTCTCTGGTGGACAGACACATCACCTGTGAGTCAGCTGAGATGATATACTGCGTCCGGTGCTCCCGGTGCAGCCTTCTATATATTGGCGAGACCCGACACAGACTGGGAGACCGTTTCACTGAACACCTACGCTCTGTCCGCCAGAGAAAGCAGGATCTCCCAGTGACCACACATTTTAATTGCACGTCCCATTCCAATTCTGATATGTCTATCCATGGCCTCCTCTAATATCAAGATGAAGCCACACTCAGGTTGGAGGAACACCTTATATTCCGTCTGGGTAGCCTCCAACCTGATGGCATGAACACTGACTGCTCTGACTTCTGTTAATGCCCCAACTCCCCCTCGTACCCCATCCGTTATTTTTTATATATATATATATATATTTTCTATATCTCTCCTTTTTCTCCCTCTGTCCCTCTCACTATACTCCTCCTCGCCCATCCTATGGGCTTTCTCCCCCCTTTCTTTCTCCCTAGGCCTCCCATCCCATGATCCTCTCATATCCCTTTTGCCAATCAACTGTCCAGCTCTTGACTCCATCGCTCCCCCTCCTGTCTTCTCCTACCATTTTGGATCTTCCCCTCCCCCTCCCACTTTCAAATCCCTTACTAGCTCATCTTTCAGTTAGTCTTGATGAAGGGTCTCGGCCCGAAACGTCGACTGTACCTCTTCCTAGAGGTGCTGCCTGGCCTGCCGCATTTACCAGCAACTTTTATGTGTTGCTTGAAATTCCAGCATCTGCAGATTTCCTCGTGTTTGTGTCTTCTACCCAATGTTTGGATTAAGGCTATATATAATGAGTTCTAGAAACGTGGTCCTGATGAAATCTAAATTGAATATAGATAAGCCAGTTATTGGTGACTAAGTATTGTTTGAAAATACTGATGATAATATTCTCTAACACTGAGATCTTACCAAACAGACTGGATGTTAGTTAGCTAGATCGGATTTGCCTTGTTTTTTTATGGACAGGCATAACTTGGCAATTCTTGCTTGGTAGGTTAAATGCCAGCTTTGCAATATTATTAGAAATGTGGTTAGTTCTGGAGTGTATTGTATAATAGCTGTGCTGTTGTCTAGCCCAACAGACCTTTCAATTCCCAGTGCTTCCAGCTACTGCTTGATAGCACGTAGATTTATCAAATGGGCACAAGTCCAGTTTCTAGTGCAGATCTTAAAAGTTGTGATAGATCATTCTGGCCTTCTGGCATTATACAGTTACAAGAGCTTTATATTTACTTTTTTATATTTACATGTTTGGCCCTGCATGATCTTTTCTAATTCACAAGGTGCCAGACACACTCATTTTTTTCGAGCAGCTTTTAAAAAGGTATACGTGAAAGCAATATTTAATGCAGATAACAAAATTTCTGTTGTCTTAACGTCATAGTTAAAGAGAGAAAAAAATTGCCATAGCCATAGAGTTACACAGCACAGGAACAGTTCCTTTGAGCCACCAAGTGGCCATGCCAACCATCAACTACCTAGTTGTACTAATCTCATTTATCAGTACTTGGTCCATTGCCTACCATGCTTTAGGAATTCAAGTGCTCAGTGAAATGCTTTTAGATGTTATGATTACCTGCTTCCTCCACATTCTCAGGCAATGCTTTCCAGATTGCAATAAACATCTGGGTTAAAAAAATCTTCCTTGTGTACCGCCGGAGTATAAGAGCAGGCTGGTGGAGAAGATGCTGAAGCAAGGGAATGTCTTTTCTCAGGGTGAGTTTGATGTGGGATGTTCCAAGACCACTCGGCACACTATCCGGGTGACAAATGACACCCCGTTTAGAGAAAGGTAGCGGCAGTTGGCCCCAGTAGATGTGGAAGATGTGCGGCAGTTGAAGGATGCAGGAGTCCCAGAGCCCCTATGCTTCCCCCATAGTGGTGGCAAGGAAGAAAAATGGCAAGGTACACATGTGCGTGGACTACAGAACCCTGAACCGGTGCACTGTCCCTGACCAGTATATGGTCCCAAGGGTGGAAGGCGCATTGGCCTGTTTAAGTGGGGTGCAGTGGTTTAGTGTATTGGATTTGCGGAGTGAGTATTACCAGATTCCGATGAGTGAGGCCGATAAAAAGAAGATGGCCTTTATCTGCCCCCTGGGATTTTTCCAGTTCGAACGAATGCCCCAAGGCATATTGGGGGCCCCAGCCACCTTCCAGCAGCTCATGGAGAGGACAGTGGGGGATATGAACCTGCTGGAGGTATTGGTGTACCTGGACGACCTGATAGTGTTTGGATCTTGTCATGTGTGAAGCCAAGCAGAGCTGCAGGACGGATGATGCTAATGACAGAGATAACGAAAGATAATGGAGAAACATTCAAAATGCTAATAAGAGAGAAGAGAGAGATTAACAAGAAAGAGACACAATTCAGATGTTGGCGTCTGCCACAGACCGTTTGCTTTGAACCTCAACTGTTTGAAGTTTGATGGACAGGTGATATCCCATCAGGGGGATAAAAATAGCGGGTTTGCGAAGGCACGATACACACGCCAGAGACCCTGGAAAAAGCAGTGTGCCCCACAAGTTGGTGGGAGTTCGGAGGACTGGTTTGCGGGAATCGGTCAGAGGCTCACAGGGTGTAAAGGTACGATCGGTGGGAACCTGGTGTGTGTCCGCCCTTGCCTGGGTGCTGGGTTCACCACGGAAGAACGATCGCATCCGGAACGGAGGGGTCACAGTCGGTGACCCCAGCTGGATCAGAAGGCATTGAAAGGTTTGCCTGAAACCAACTGCATCTCTCACTCTCTCTCCCCCCCCAACGGTACAACAACAACGATTACTTCCAACTGCACTAGACTGCTTCACCTTAAGACTGATCATTTTACCCCTAGACTGCCATCGAGCTTGGTTGATTCCTATTACCCTATTTCTGTGTATATGTGTATACTATCATTGCTAACCTGTTACATTTATATCCTTGCGGTTAGTGTACCGTATTACTTATTTCTTTAATAAAATTTTATTAGTTCCTAGTAATCACAGACTCCAACGAGTGTTCCATTTCGGCTGGTTTGGCAACCCAGTTACGGGGTATGTAACATAAGTGGGGGCTCGTCCGGGATTTTGAACGCCAAAATTGGGACAGGGTAAATTGATTGGGTTAAATTCCCAAAGAAAAAAGAAGGGGCAAACAGCAGAAATGGAGATTGAGGAATTTCTAAAGGCACCAACCTTGGAGGCATTAGAGGATGCCAAGAAATCAGACTTGGCGACTGTTGCAAAATGGTTGAATCTTTTTAAGGGGAAGCAGACAATGAGGAGAGCGGTGATGCACAGAGCTATCATTGCGCATATGCATCTAAAGGTGTGTTTCCCCACAGGGAGCTGGAGGTGGTGTCTATGAGCAAACCTGGTGGGGAGGTGGTGCAGCTGCAGATGGAAAAATTAAGGCTCGAGCATGAGTTCCGAGTGAAGCAGTTCGAACGAGAAGAGAAGCAGCTAGAATGGGGAGAGAGAGAGAGAAGCAAAAGGAAAGGGAGTTTGAGCTGGAGAGGTTAAGGATAGCGCTCGAGAGGGGCCAAATGCCAGACCAAGGTGGAGGGTTCAGGGCGACCCAGGAGGTTAGGTTGGTTCCCCCATTTGAGGATGCCAATGTTGATCGGTACTTTCTACATTTCGAAAAAGTCGCTGCAAGTCAGGACTGGCTGAGGGATAAGTGGGCTGTTTTACTTCAGAGTGTGCTTAAGGGGAAGGCTCAGCAAGCTTACTCAGCATTGTCAGCAGAAGATGCTCAGAGGTATGATGTGGTGAAAGAGGCTATACTCAGGATTTATGAGTTGGTCCTGGAGGCATACCGGCAAAGGTTCTGAAATGTGAGGAAGCAGTGGGGCCGCACGTATTTAGAGTTTGCCCGTGAGATGCAGATGTATTGTAAGCGTTGGTGCGCCTCGAAAGGGGTCACTGGAGATTATGACAAACTGCCACAGCTAATACTGATTGAGCAATTTAAGGATTGTGTCCCTGAAGGTATGAGGCCCTATCTAGATGAGAAAGAGGCAGAAACCTTAGCCACAACTGCTAAGTTAGCAGATGAGTACGCGTTAACACACAAAGCGAAGTTTACCCTGAGTAAGAGCTACCAGAAGGGTAGCCGAGAGGGCAGAGAAAGTCCGCCGGCAAAGCCAGAGAGTAAGCCGGGGACTAGTGAGAAGGATAAGGAAGACAGGAAGCAGTTTGGTAGGAAGTCTCCTGGGGTCGTATGCTATAATTGTGCGACAGCCGGTCACATTGCATCCAGGTGTTTTGCCCCAAAGAAGGAGACGGGGAAAGGAAAAACGATGACTCTGACTGGCTGTATTGAGCCGGCAAACAAACCGCTAGGGGAGAAGAGGTCTGATAGAGTTCAGAAAGGGCATGAGAAGTTTACTTCGGCCGGATTGGTGTCGGTGAAGGAGGGGTCAACCCCAGTTCCAGTAGGGATCTGGAGAGACACTGGGGCTTGTCAGTCATTGATCTTAAGGAGGGTGTTAGAATTTAGTGCAGAGACCGAGACTGGGGAGGTCAGTGTGATAAAAGGCATTGGGAAAGGGACTGAAGCAGTACCTTTGCACCAGATATACCTGAAAAGTGACTAGGTCTCCGGACCGGTCACGATAGGGGTGAAGCCTGAATTACAGATGGAAGACGTGGAGGTCTTACTCGGTAACGACCTTGCAGGTGGAGATGTGTACCGAGCAGTAAAGCTGACAAGCAAGCCTGCCAGGACTGAGGACCCGCCCATGGACTCACAGGTTTATCCCGTTTGCGCAGTAACTCGACACATGTCCAGGAAGGCTGCCGAAGCGAATGTGGATTTAGCTGAGATGTTTTTACCAGCCTTGTACCAGGAGAGGTTAGAAAGTGAGAAGGAGCATAGTAGAGCAGAAGGAAGTGAGGGAGTTGAGGTAGATTTATCATTACCGAGGAAGGAATTTATACAGGCACAGGAATTAGACGAGAAGCTGATGGTTTTGATGGAGACAGCTCTCTCTGAAGCAGAAATAAAAAGGGAACCAGTGGGCTATTATGTGAAGGAGGGAGTACTGATGAGGAAGTGGAGACCAAGTACAGTGCCCCAACAACGTGTTTCAAGAGGGCGATAGGGTCTTAGTTCTGTTTCCAGTGGTAACCAACCCCCTCCAAGCGAGATTCCACGGTCCGTACAAAGTGATTATAAAGATAGACTCTTTGAATTATGTTACTGAAACGCCGGACAGACGTAAGCCGACACAATTAGTGTATATTAACATGTTAAAAGCTTACCACCATAAGAGAGCAGATCTAGTCGGTGTTATCACAAAAATAAATGAGGCTGGGGTGCCAAATAATAAGGGGAAAACCCATCTTGAAAAGATAAATATGGTGCCGACCAGATTGGAGAACTCTATTGTTTTGGCCAACTTTGCTAATAAGGTCTCTCACTTAACCCCTGAACAGAGCAAGCCGCTGATAAAACTAATTAACCGGCATGCAGATGTATGTCTGGATGTCCCGAGGTGATGCAAGGGGACAGTACATGATGTTATTGTTACATCAGATCAGCATATTAAGCAACACCCCTATAGGATGAACTTGGAGAAGGGCAAGCTAGTGGAGAAAGAAATTGAACACATGCTAGCCACAGGTATTATTATGCCATCCAAACTGGAACTGGCCTCTCCCTGTGTGGTTGTCCCGAAACCCGATGGGAGCATACGATTCTGGACAGATTACAGAAAGGTGAACACCATCACAAAAACTGATGCTTATCCCATCCCAGAGGTAGACGATTGCATCGATAAAGTGGGGAGAGCTATGTACATCACAAAGATCGATTTACTGAAAGGGTACTGGTGTGTTCCTTTAACCGACCGGGCTAGAGAAATCTCAGTATTTGTCACTCCATCCGGGTTATACGAGTATAATGTTTTACTTTTGGCATGAAGAACGCCCCAGGGACCTTCCAAGGGATGATTAATTCAGTGATAAAAGGGTTAAAGAACGCAGAAGCGTATATTGACGATTTAGTGGTCTGGAGTGACATGTGGGAGGAGCACATTGTGGCAGTAGAGGAACTGTTTAAACAGCTGTCTGAAGCCAACCTGACAGTGAACCTTGCGAAAAGTGAGTTCGGCCACGCTAAGATCACACACCTGGGGTATGTAGTAGGACAGGGGCAGCTGGCACCGATGCAGGCTAAGGTGCAGGCTATCTCTGAAGTTCCCATCCCGATGGACAAGAGGGCCCTGAGAAGGTTTTTGGGGATGGTGGGGTACTGTTGGAAGTTTTGCAAAAACTTTGCGGATATTACCCTCCCTCTTACTAAGCTCCTGCTGAAGAATGAGAAGTTTGTGTGGAACGACCTTTGTCAACAAGCCTTCGAGAGTCTGAAGGCGATTCTGTGTCACCACCCTGTATTGAATGTGCCTGACTTTTCAAAACCCTTCTCCCTAGCAACAGATGCTAGCGACAAAGCGGCAGGGGCAGTGCTGTTGCAGACAGACAAGGAAGGAATTGAAACACCCGGTGGCTTATTCTTCTAAGAAGTTTAATGTCCATCAGAGAAATTATTCCACTGTGGAGAAGAAATTACTGGCAATCATTCTGGCATTACAACATTTTGAGGTTTATATTTGTCTGGTACGGAAACCACTGATAGTTTACACTGATCACAATCCATTAGTGCTTTTGGCCACAATGAAGGATAAAAACAAATGCTTGTTAAGTTGGAGCCTGGTATTACAGGAATTTGATATAAAGATAAAACATATAAAAGGAACCGACAATGTGATTGCTGATTGTCTGTCCAGGTGTTAAAACTTAAAGTTCTCTGTATTAGCCAAATTGCTGATGACTACTGGTATATTAGTGTGTATCGTATAATGTGCATTCATGCCCAAAATTTTTACCTCGGTAAAAATCCTTTTAAGGGTGGAGGTGTCACGTGCAAAGCCAAGCACAGCTGCAGAACGGATGATGCTAATGAGAGGATAACAAAAGACAATGGAGAAACATTCAAAATGCTAATAAGAGAGAAGAGAGAGATTAACAAGAAAGAGACACAATTCAGATGTTGGCGTCTGCCACAGACCGTTTGCTTTGAACCTCAACTGTTTGAAGTTTGATGGACAGGTGATACCCTATCAGGGGGATAAAAATAGTGGGTTTGCTAAGGCACGACACACACGCCACGAGACCCTGGAATGAGCAGTGTGCCCCACAAGTTGGTGGGAGTTCGGAGGACCGGTTCGCGGGAATCGGTCAGAGGTTCACAGGGTGTAAAGGTACGATCGGTGGGAACCTGGTGTGTGTCCGCCCTTGCCTGGGTGCACCACGGAAGAATGATCGTATCCAGAATGGAGGGGTCACAGTCGGTGACCCCAGCTGGATCAGAAGGCATCGAAAGCTTTGCCTGAAACCAACTGTATCTCTCACTCTCTCCCTCTCCCCCCAGTGGTACAACAACAGCGATTACTTCCAACTTCACTAGATTGAACTGAACTCTGCTTCACCTTAAGACTGATCATTTTACCCCTAGACTGCCATCAAGCTCGGTTGATTCCTATTACCCTATTTCTGTGTATATGTGTATACTATCATTGCTAACCTGTTACATTTATATCCTTGCGGTTAGTGTACCGTATTACTTATTTCTTTAATAAAACTTCATTAGTTCCTAGTAATCACAGACTCCAATGAACGTTCCATTTCTGCTGGTTTGGCAACCCAATTACGGGGTACGTAACAATCTACGTTGGAGGAGCATGAGGAGCGGCTGCGTCTGTGCTGTAATATTCTATGACTCGAGTATATATCACCTACTTCCTTTTCTCTTTCTCTTTCATAACCTTCCACTGCAATCATACATACTGTAATTTTAGTTTTAGCAGTTTTCCAATTCCACTATTCTCACTTTGCACAGGCCATCAAATTAGGTCCAGACAATAAATTTATTATTTGGATCTATAATATTAATTATTTCTTCTTTTACAGATGCTGCTCATTATTCCAAAGATTTTCTGTGTTTACTTAGAAACATAGAAAATAGGTGCAGGAGTAGGCCATTCGGCCCTTTGAGCCTGCACCGCCATTCAGTATGATCATGGCTGATCATCCAACTCAGAACACTGTACCTGCCTTCTCTCCATATCCCTTGGTCCCTTTAGCCACAAGGGCCACATCTAACTTGCTCTTAAATATAGCCAATGAACTGGCCTCAACTGTTTCCTGTGGCAGAGAATTCCACAGATTCACCACTCTCTGTGTGAAGAAGTTTTTCCTCATCTCAGTCCGAAAAGGTTTCCCCGTACCCTCAAACTGTGACCCCTCGTTCTGGACTTCCCCAACATTGGGAACAATCTTCCTGCATCTAGCCTGTCCAATCCCTTTACGATTTTATACGTTTCAATAAGATCCCCCCTCAATCTTCTAAATTCCAACAAGTATAAGCCTAGTTCATCCAGTCTTTCATCATATGAAAGTCCTGCCATCCCAGGAATCAATCTGGTGAACCTTCTTTGTACTCCCTCTATGGCAAGGATGTCTTTCCTCAGATTTGGGGACCAAAACTGCACACAATACTCCAGGTGTGGTCTCACCAAGGCCTTGTACAACTGCAGTAGTACCTCCCTGTTCCTGTACTCGAATCCTCCTGCTATAAATGCCAGCATACCATTCGCCTTTTTCACCGCCTGCTGTACCTGCATGCCCACTTTCAATGACTGGTGTATAATGACACCCAGGTCTCATTGCACCTCCCCTTTTCCTAATCAGCCACCATTCAGATAATAATCTGTTTTCCTGTTTTTGCCACCAAAGTGGATAACCTCATATTTATCCACATTAAATTGTATCTGCCATGAATTTGCCCACTCACCCAACCTATCCAAGTCACCCTGTATCCTCTTAGCATCCTCCTCACAGCTAACACTGCCGCCCAGCTTTGTGTCATCCGCAAACTTGGAGATGCTGCATTTAATTCCCTCATCCAAATCATTTATATTGTAAACAACTGGGGTCCCAGCACTGAGCCTTGCGGTACCCCACTAGTCACTGCCTGCCTTTCTGAAAAGGTCCTGTTTATTCCCACTCTTTGCTTCCTGTCTGCCAACCAATTCTCTATCCACATCAATACCTTACCCCCAATACCGTGTGCTTTAAGTTTGCACACTAATCTCCTGTGTGGGACCTTGTCAAAAGCCTTTTGAAAATCCAAATATACCACATTCACTGGTTCTCCCCTATCCACTCTTCTAGATACATCCTTAAAAGATTCTATGAGATTCATCAGACATGATTTTCCTTTCACAAATCCATGCAGACTTTGTCCGATGATTTTACCGCTTTCCAAATGTGCTGTTATCACACCTTTGATAACTGACTCTAGCATTTTCCCCACCACCGATGTTAGGCTAACCAGTCTATAATTCCCCGGTTTCTCTCTCCCTCCTTTTTTAAAAAGCGGGGTTACATTAGCCACCCTCCAATCCTCAGGAACTAGTCCAGAATCTAAAGAGTTTTGAAAAATTATCACTAATGCATCCACTATTTCTTGGGCTACTTCCTTAAGCGCTCTGGGATGCTGACCATCTGGCCCTGGGGATTTATCCGGCTTTAATCCTTTCAATTTACCTAATACCACTTCCCTACTAACATGTATTTCCCTCAGTTCCTCCATCTCACTAGACCCTCTGTCCCCTACTATTTCCGGAAGATTATTTATGTCCTCCTTAGTGAAGACAGAATCAAAGTAGTTATTCAATTGGTCTGCCATGTCCTTGTTCCCCATAATCAATTCATCTGTTTCTGTCTGTAGGGGACCTACATTTGTCTTAACCAATCTTTTTCTTTTCACATATATTTTCACATATTTCACATACATACAACCAGCAAACTGAATACCAGCCTCAACATTTCCTGAACTAACAATAACTAATTCTTACACGATCTGAGTTTGTATGTATTTAATAACAAGTCTCAGTTTGTCCTGTAAGCAAACCATTATTCATTTAAAGAATGTAAAGACGGGTAAAGAATAGCCTGGAGTGATGCCAGAGCTCAGAACCATTCTTTGGAAATTTTTGGCAGCTGGCAAAGCCTCACCTCCATCTACAAAATGCTAAACAGTTACTCACCTGGGCTACACTAATAGTACCTCTCAAATGTGACAAGTGCTAGCCAAGGGAAAGGTCAATGGGACCCTACAAGGAGGTGTTCCACTCAAATTACACATCTGATTTGGAAATACCCTGCATGTCCGTGCTTACTGCTGGATCTAGATCTAGATATTCTCTAGCCAACAGCACTGTGGAAATATTATCGCAGTTCAAGAGGAGCTTAAATTAGGAAAGGGAAATAATTGCTGGCCCTACCAGTGTATCTGCATGAAAAGAAAGGGTTAGATCCTATTTCAAAGGTTAAGTCTTGCTCCTCCATGATTTAAAAGGCTCATTCCTACCTCCTGCTGCTGCTAGGTAATCTGGCAGCGAAGGTGGATTGATCTTTCTTTTATTATTTTCAGGGGCTCCTGGGGGCTCCAACCCCAAGTATCCAATGTTAGAATGGCCTGCAGTGCTGTTTGTACACAATGGATTATATGGGCACAATAATCTGCATGTCATGCACATCACAATATTGTTCCACTGAGACCTTATACTAAATAGTGCAAATGCTGCTTTTTTTTTCCATTCATGAAGTCATTGACTGAACATGAAAATGCTAAATGTAATATTTTTATTTCCTTTTATTTGCAATCGAATTTTATTCAGTCCATAAAGTAGTGAGGGAAGAAGGCCCACAAAGGAGTGGTGGCTGTGCATAAATTGAGCAGAAAGTTGCAAGGAATTGAGAGGTTACTGCAATGGTGAGAGGAGGAACTACCCGCAAAAGCACATCACCTCTCCAAAACCAGCAGAATTGCAGTTGACATCATAAATCAAAAAGTGATGGAAAGCAGGGTAGGTGGCTGACTGGTAAGTAGGCCATATGAGGATTTCCATTACATTTATAGGGAGGGGAAAGGGGCTTGTATGCTATTTTTGTTGTTGCTTATTTCCTGTTTTTGTTGTTTCCTGTCAGATGTGAGATTTCAGGATACCTGCTGACACAATCTATGGGAAGTGCACTGAACTTCAGCACCTGACTGACCAGGTCAAGGAGTTAGCAGTACTCAGCATCATTCGAGAGGCTGAAAATATTATTGACAAGATTTTTGAAGAGGTGGTCAACATCCAGGTCCTTGAAGCAGAGTTTTAAATTGGAGTTGAGCAAATTATGAGGGCATTGGGCAGGAACTAGGAATCATTAATTGGGAACCCCTTTTCTCTGGCAAGTCCACACCAGACATATGGAGAGTGTTTAAAATCCACTGCACAGGGTACAGGAAAGGAATGTTCCTGTTAGAAGGGATAGAAAGATGAGAAAACCTTGGATGTCCAGAGAAGTGATAAATTTAGTCAAGAAGAAAAAGGGAAAGTATGTATTCAGAAGTTAGGATCAAACAAAGCGTATAGACAGTATAAAGAAGCTAGAAAATAACTAAAGAAGGAAATTACGAAAGGTAGGAGGGGCCATGAAAAGCCCTTGGCAAGTAGGATTAAGGTGAATCCCAAGGCATTCTATACGTACATCAAGAGTAAGAGGGTAACTAGCGAGATGGGGGATCTACTCAAGGATAAATGAGGGAATATTTGTTTGGATGCGGAGAAGGTGAGCGAAGTATTGTAGGGGAATATCTGGAGAAAAATCTTAGAGATAGGATATATCAGTATTTGGAAACCTATGGTCTAATTAGGCAGAGCCAGTATGGCTTTGTGCAGGCCAGATCGTGCTTTACCAGCTTGATTGAAATTATTGACAAAGTGACGAGAGGGATTGAAGAGGGTAGGGCAGTGGATGTTGTCTTCAGGGATTTTAATGAGGCATTTGACAAGTCCCTCATGAGAGGCTAATCCAGAAGATTAAGAAGCACGGGGTCTGCGGTGAATTGGCTGTTCAGATTCAGAACTGGCTTGTGCATAGAAGACAGAGGATAGTGGCTGAAGGAACTTACTTGAGCTGGAGGTCTGTAATTAGTGGAGTTCCGTAGGATCTGTGCTGGGACCTCTGTTGTTTGCGATGTTTGTTGTTGTTTGTATGTAAATGACCTGGATGAAAATGCAGATGTTAGTAAATTTGGGGATGATACCAAGATTGCTGGAGTTGTGGATAGTGAAGAAGACTGGCAAAGGATACAGCACGATATAGATCAGTTACAGATATGGGCAGATGGAGTTCAATCCAGATAAATGCAAGGTGTTGCACCTCGGTAGAGCAAATGCAAGGAGATAGTACACTGTTAAGGACAATTCCTTTAACAGTGTTGCTGCGCAGAGAGATCTTGGGGTCCAAGTTTATAGTTCCTTGAAAAGGCTACACAGGCCAAAAAGGTGGTTAAGACAGCTTATGGAGTGCTTGCTTTTAGTAGTTGAGGCATTGAGCTCAAAAGTCAGGAAGTTATGTTACAACTTTACAAAAACTCTGGTTAGGCCACATTTGGAGTATTACATACAATTCTGGTCCCCTCCCCCTGCCCCACTACAGGAAGGATGCTGAGGCTTTGGAGGTTTATAAGGATGCTGCCTGGTTTAGAAGGCATGTGCTATCATGAGAGGCTGGATAAACTTGGGTTGTTTTCTTTGGTGCATTGCAGCTGAGGGGAAATCTGATAGAGGTGTTCAAGATTATGAGAAGCATAGATAGAGTGGACAGAGAGTATGTTTCCCAGGGGTGAAATGTCAAAGGATATGTGTTGAAGGTGAGAGGGGATAGGTTCATGGGGGGTGTGAGGCCTAGGTTTTTTTTTACTCAGAGAGTCACTTATGGCTGGAATGCACTGCCTGGTATGGTGGTAGAGATAAATACATTAAAGGCTTTTAAGAAATATTTGTATAGGCACGTGAATGTAAGGAAGATGGAGGGATAGGGACATGGTATAGGTAGGAGAGGTCATTCTTCGGGTGTTTTTTGACTTTCTTTTTAGCTGGTTCGTCACAGCACTGTGGGCCAAATGGTTTGTTCCTCTGCTGTACTGTTTTATGTTTTGTTTTTGTTGTTGCCCTGTTTGCTGTTGTTGTTCTGCTATATATTGTGGGTATGCTATGTAAGCGCCGGATTGTGCGGCAACACTTGCAGCATGTCTTTGAGTGTGTTGGTTGTTAACACAAATGACATATTTTACTGTATATGTATATTTATTTATTTATTTAGCAATACAGTGCAGAGTAGACCCTTCTGGCCCTTCAAGATGTGCTACCTGGCAAACCCCCCCCCCCCCCACCCCCAACAAACCTGACTAACCCTAACCTAATCACGGGACAATTTACAATGACCAATTAACTTACCCGGTATGTCTTTGGACTCTGGGGGACAACTGGAGGACCCAGGACATTCTACAGGAAGGAAATACAGAGATTCCTTACAGAACAATGCTGGAATTGAACTCTGAAGTCCAGAATGGCATGAGCTGTAATAGCATCACACAAGCCACTACACTACCATGTCACAAATAAATCTGAATCTGAAATAGCAACACAATAGTGAGTGGAATAGACAGGCACTACTGCAGATGATATGAATTCAGGATTGTATGTAGTCTTTCTGGATCAAGGATGTCACAGGACAGCTGCAGATCATTGTAAAGCAGTGAGAAGTCATGGTTTATACAGGGTACTAACAATGTAGTTAAGGTTAGTGTACCGTATAGCTTACATTATAATAAGGGACTACTTTATGTTTTAGTAACACATCACTGTATGCGCTATTAGGTGCGTATTGATCTGTTGCGTGCGTCAAGTTTGGACTCTACCAGTAAAGAACCATGAAAATTTGTTCCCGTCTCCAGCGTTTTTATTAATAACATAGTTGTGTAAACTGGCTACATACACAACAGTTAGGGATAAGGTCCCAAAAGCTGAATTTCGCAAGCTAGGCACAGGATGCTTAAAGTTGTAATTTCTGAGTTCAAGCTTGAACCTGCTAGAAGTTGAAGGATTCAGAAGATGGCCTGCCCTAGAGTTAGAGGACCGTGTCTGTGTGTGTGGGGGGGAAGGAGGAATGGGGCTTGTTTTGCTGTTGTTGATTTGTGTGTTCTGTGTTGTTCTGCTGAGCATTGTGGGCATGCTGTGTTGGCGCTGAAATGTGTGGCGATACTTGCAGGCTGCCTTCAGCACAACCTCAGGTGCGTTGTTTGTTAATGCAAATGTTGCACTTCACTGTATGTTTCAATGTACTTATGCTTAATAAACTTGATTCTTGAATGCATGGCTGAAGATATTTTGGAGGAGGGAGGGTTTTAGATTTCTGCATCACTGGAATTATTTCTTGGATAAATTTGATGTATTCCACCTGAACTGGAATGGGTCCAATGTCCTCGTGGGGTTATATGCTAGAATTGATGGGAAGGGCTTAGACTAATTTTACTGGGAAATGGGATACCAAGTAGGCATACAAATGTGGGTAGTGGAGTCCAAAATTTTCAATATTTATGGGCAAGTCTCTAGGCACATGAGAAAAATGCAAAGCTGATGAACTGAGGCATATGATATTGTTGCTATGTTGACAAAATAATTGAATGATCAGTAAGACTGAAAATTTAACACTTCAGTGCATTCACTCTACAAACAAGGCAGAGGATAATGTGAAAAAGAAGTGGCACTATAATATCAATCAAGCAGTTTACTGCTGCATTAAATAGGAAAGATAAATAAAGCTTCTTTGATAAAGGCTACATGGATGGAGCTAAGAAACAAAAGTGGGAGCAGTTACTTGACTGGAGTTTTACTAACAGTCAACAAGAACTAGAGGGGCAGATAGAAGAAACTCACAGACAAGTGTAAAAATATGAGGTAATAACAGAGGATTTTCAATTTCTCCAATATTAACTGAGATCACTTTAGAGTGAAAACCTCAGAAGGGGAGGAATTTTTAAAGCACATTTCAAGATTTTTCTACCCAGAAACTAGTTGGAAAAAGGATGGTTCTCTATATGATGTTTGTAACTGAGCAAATGAAGGGCATATCAGTGGGAAATCAACATGCAGATAGTGACAATACTCAGCATGTTTCAAAATTCTAATGGACAAGGATAAGAATAGATTGGACGCTTAGTTCCTAAAGGCTACTTCAGTACAATTAGAGACAATCTGGCAAAAGTGGACACAGCAGCTACTTGCAGTTAAGGCTACAGGAATCAGTGGGAGGCTTACAAACATGAAATAGCAGCAGTTGAGATCCAATACACACGCAAAATGGTAAAAGTATGCGCAACAAGTGTAATGAACCTGGATGCCAAGGGACATTGAGGTTGGATTTTTAAAAAATTATATATGGTAGATTTAGAGAACTGTTGAAGCATAGAACCACTGAATCCAAAGAAGCAATTAGAAGTGCTCAGAATCCCAAGTGAAGGAATTTTTGGAATGACTACATGATGGCTTTTTAGAGCAGCTTATGGGTGAGCTCACTAGGAAAAAGGCAATTCTGCATTGGCTGTTATGTAATGAACCAGATTTAATTAGGCAGCCTCAGGTAAAGGAAGCCTTAGAAGGCAGTGCTCAGAATATTACAGTGTTCACCCTGCAGTTTGAGAGGGAGAAACTAAATTAGATGTATCAATATTACAGTGGAGTAAAGCCAAGTGGTTGTTGTGATGCATCTAGACTGGTAGTATAGTGGGTAGTGCTTGTCACTCTCAATTTCAGTTTCCATTATTGGCTAGCAGTTCTGTGAAAGGGAGAGCTGAACGTGTAAGTCTGTCCCTGCCAGTACATAGCTTCTCCAAGAACAAGTCTTGTGTAGAACCTCCTCACTAGTGACACACAGAAGCTGAACTTCTTTTGGACTCCGGCTGAACTACAGAGGATGGGAAGGAGGCCTGGCCCCTGCACATATTGCATGCAGATCCACCGGTATGTGGACACGCCCTGGTGCTCATGAATCAGATCGCCAGCTACGGGTAAATAGCCCCACTGTTTTGCGAGCAGCCTCGGGAGAGTCAAAGTCTACAGATGTAAACCCAGACAGCAAATCCAGAGTGGAGCCCCTAAGGCAGCTGGACGTCATTGAATGTCCTTCCAGCAGCTCCTGCTGGCAAGCTGGTGCCACACATATTGCTTCATACTCTTTCCTTTGGACTACACTGGTGAGGCCGGGAGGGGGTTCTTGATGACTGGATAGCTCAGGATCTCCATACTCTCCGCCCAGGCTTGTGATGATGGTCATCAACACCCATTGTTCTTCGAGACAGATGGATGCCAACCAACCAAAGGGAACTTCAGAGGAATGAAAGAGAAGCTGGCCAACTCTGATTGGAAGAGGATGCTAACAGAAATGACAGCAGAATAGCAATGGCTGGAGTTTCTGAGAGTAATTTGAAAGGCGTGGGATCAGTTCATCCCAAAGAAGAAGATGCATTCCAAAGAGAGGATGAGGCAACTGTAACTTCCCTTAAGTCAAAGTTAGCAGAAAAGCAAAAAAGAGAGGGCATATAATAGATCAAAAATTAGCAGGCAGCTAGAGGATTGGAAAACTTTTAAAAACCAACAGAAGACAACTAACAAACCAATAAGGAGAGAGAAGATAAAATGTGAAGGTAAGCTAGGCAATAATACAGAACAGGATACCAAATGTTACTTTTTTTCTGATATATAAAGAGTTAAACAGAGACAAAGTGGATACTGGATCACTGCAAAATGATGCTGGAGAGGTAATAATGGGAGGACAAGGAAATGATAGATGAACTGAGTATTTTGCATCAGTCTTCACTGTGGAAGACCATCAGCAGTATGCCAGAAATTCTACAGTGTCAGGGGGAAGAAGTGAGGGCAGTCACTATTGCTAAAGGGAAGCTGAAAGGTCTGATGGTAGATAAGTCACCTGGGTCTGATGGACTACACCCCAGGGTTCTGAAAGAGGTAGCTGAAAGAAATTGTGGAGGCATTTGTACAGATTGTTCAAGAATCATTAGATTCTGGATTGGTTCTGGAGGACTTGAAGATCACAAATGTCATGCCACTCTTTAAGGAGGAAAGGAGGGAGAGAGGTAAAAGACAGGAAATTATAGGCCCTTCAGGTAGACTTCAGTGATTGGCATGATGATAAGAGTCCACTATTAAGAATGTAGTTTTATGGTACCTGGAGGCACATGATAAAATAAGCCGAAGCCAGTGTGGTTTTCTGAAGGGGAAACATTGCTTGACAAATCTATTGGGAGCTTGTTGAGGAAATAATAGGCAGAACAGTCACAAGAGTGACCATGGATGTTGCTAACTTAGATTTTCAGGCGGCCTTTGATAAGCTGCCGCACATAGAGCTATTAAACAAGAGCCCATGGTATTACAGGAAAGATAGTAGCACGTGTAGAAGATTGGCTGATTGGCAGGAGGCAGAGCGGGAATAAAGAGGGCTCTTTCTGGTTGGCTGCCGGTGACTATTGGTGTTCCTCAGGGGCTAATATTGAAACCACTTCTTTTTACATTATACACCAATGATTTGGATGATGGAACTGATGGTTTTGTGACCAAGTGTGGACAATACAAAGATAGGTGGAGAGACAATGCACTGTTGAGGAAGCAGGAAGTTTGCAGAAGGACTTGGACAGATTAGGAGAACGGGCTAAGAACTGACAAATAGAATGCAGTGTAGGGAAGTGTATGGTCTTGTAATTTGATAGAAGGAATGAACGTGTAGACTATTTTCTAAATGAAGAGCAAATTCAGAAACTGGGGGTACCAAAGGTCTTTGGAATGCTAGAGCAGGACTTCCTAAAACTTAATTTGCAGGTTGAGTTGTAGTAAGTAAAGCCAATGCAATGTGAGCATTCATTTCATGAGGACTAGAAAATAAAAGCAAGGATGTAACAGAGGCCTTATAAGGAATTTATAAAGTCTGCATTTAGAGTATTGTTAGCAGATTTGGGCCCCTTATCTAAGAAAGGATGTTGCTAGCATTGGAAAGGGGACAGAGGAAGTTCACAAAAATGGTCCTAGAAATGAAAAGGTTAACCAGATGTACAGTGTTTGATGGCTCTGGGCCCGTACTTGCTGAATGGAGAGTGTGGGGGTGAATCTCATTGAAACCTATAGAATATTAGAAGGCCTAAATAGAGTGGACATGGAGAGGACATTTCCAGCAGTGGAAGAGTCTAGAATCAGAAGGCACAACCTCAGAATACAAGTATGTCCCTTTAGAACAGGGATGAGGAGGAATTTCTTTAGCAGATCTTTGGAATTCATTGCCACAGACAGCTGTGGAGGCCAAGTTATTGGGTATATTTAAAATGGGCGTTGATAGGTTCTTGATTAGGAAGGCTTCAATGTTTATGGGGAGAAGGCAAGAGAATTCGATAAAGGGATAATAAACCAGCCATGATCAAGTGGTGGAGTAGACTGGATGGGTCAAATGGCTTAAGTCTGCTCTGATGTCTTATTGGTAAAGGGGATAAAATACCATTGGCAGCCAAGACTAAGGAAAATCCCCAAAGCTTTTATTTGTCTGAGGGCATAACAGAAACCAGGGAAAGAGTACTGCTCATTGTGAACTAATGTAGCAGTCTGTGCATGGAGATTAAGCATGTAAATGAGGTCTTAAATGAATAGTGACACTAGTCATTGCAGCGGAGAATACAGGGAACTCTAGAACAAATATCCTGGAAAAGGAGGTATTTTATCTTCTAGTAGGTTTAAAGATGGGCAATATTTCACTTAACCCATGCCATCTTTCTACCTCTACATCTCTATCTTAGAGGTCTGATGCGTAAACATCCACCATATCTTCAAAAGGCGGGAGGAGAAGATGGCGGCGCGCCTGCATGTGCGCAGCCTTCCGGTGAAAAATGATATCGTATCTGTTAAATAAGGGCCGTGGACAATTCTGATTTGATGGAGAATGGACGTGAAAGCTTAGAGGAACATCTGGAGAAATTTCTGAAACGCCCATTCGCTGCTGTCGTTACTGTGTGGTTGGGAATCTTTTGGAGGGTAGGCCTCAAGATCCCCAGCCTTGCCTGCTTTTGGCAACCGAGAAGGAGGTCCAATCGTTCGGACAGAGATAGCGCTCAGTACTTGGTGTCGGACAGCTGATCAGAGCTTGAAATTTTCGGATGACTCAGAGTCGGATTGTGGTCAGCATGGTAGGGAGTGTTTTTCTTCCTTCTCCTGTCTGCGTGAGATGTGGGACATTTGAGAAACTTTGAACTTTACTGTGCTCATGGACTTCTTCATCAAGTTATGGTATTGTTGCACTGTTGTAACTATATGTTATAATTATGTGGTTTTGTCATTTTTTTCAGTCTTGGTCTGTCCTGTGCTTTGTGATATCACACCGGAGGAAATAATGTATCATTTCTTAATGCATGCATTACTAAATGACAATAAAAGAGGACTACGTGTCTTCATAATCTAAAAAAAATATCAAGTTCCACGGTGAACCAAGAGCTCAACCCCATTACAGCATCAGTCTGTGCCATCAAACCGCTTGGTGATCAAGCGATTTCTAAATTTTCCTTTAACCACTGGGAAGGTCAAAGTCTTGAAATCTAAGCCTAACTTTACAAGTGAATGGGGATATCTAAGGTGCTAGTATACATTAAACATTCGTTATTGAAATATAGTTTAAGCCTGTTAGTAAAAATCAGAGAACAGCACTGAGAAGTTGGGTCACTGGAGCATCACAATGGGCCCCAGCTGGAGGAACCCAAGAGATTAGATCATTAATGGGGAAAGCATGAGGTACTGGAATGGGATGGGGCATGGTTTAGTGAAGAACATCCGCATTGGAATATCAGGGAACATGAGTCAATGATAACAGTGGATAGGGTGGGAGGGGAGGATCTGTAAGAAATTATGGAACAGAACAAATTATAAAAATGTACATGGACAGCTTGGGAATGTGCTTTAGGTGAAATATGCCAGTGGGGCTAGACCTCTGGAAGCCAAGGCCAGAAGTCAGGAAAGTCTGCAATTATGGGTCAGGAGGAATAGTGATTCAATAGTATGATGTGAAATTGATGGTGGCAGTAGAGAGATATCCTGTTCATGCACTGCAAGAAACTTTTCACCGGTAGCTGGCCAGCTTGCTCCTCTGGGGCTGCCTTAAAATTACAACATGGGCTGACATGTAAAATCTATGATAATGGAGGCTACTTCTCTGACAATAACATTATAAATCTCTTCATATTGCAAAATTACTTAAATGCTGGGCAGTTTTACAAAAAATTATAACATACAAGTAAAAATCTATACTCACACCTTGAATAAAGCCTCACAGTTAAGAGTTTTACACACCTCCAATGTAAACCACCTTTTTCCAAAGCTGTGTTTCTAAGATCTTGTCATGGGGATAATTGCCTTGGTCAGTCATGAAGAGGATCATCACCACTGCAGCAACGTAGAGGAAGAAGCAATTCCCTTTGGTCAAGACAAATGTGGAGGATAGGATAGCTGAAGCATAGGGACATGGTAAGCCACGATAGACAAATGGAATTCCTAAAAGGCAAACATTAGCAAGATGTTAATATAATTTTGGAATTCACATCTGAAGGGTGGTACCATTAGAGATATATAAAATAATGAGGTACATAGATTGGGTGAATGTGTTTTCTTTGCTTTTGGTTAGGGAAATCAAAAACTAGACAACAGAGGTTTAAGGTAAGAGATTGGATTAGGGTTTAAGTGTCGTTTTCTTGTTGCTTAACTTTCTTAATGCTTTCTTTTCTGTTTCTATAATCCCTATTTGTCTGTACGTAATTAGTGGATTTCCAGTAATGTGTAGCATTGTTAGTTTTGTAGTTCTATAGTTTACTTGTAAGCCAGAGTTATCATGGTTACACACAGTAAAGTCATGGCCCAGCATGTAAATACCATTATAAAAAAAGCACAGCAGTCCCTCTACTTCCTTAGAAGTTTGTGAAGATTTGCCCTGACATTTAAAACTTTGACAAACCTCTATCAATGTGTGGTGGAGAATATACTGATTGGTTGTATCACGGCATGGTATGGAAACACCAATGCCCTTGAATGGAAAATCCTACAAAAAGTAGTGGATTTGGCCCACTCCATCATGGGTAAAGCCCTCCCCATAATTGAGCACATCTACATGAGGCCCTGTTGCAGCAAAGCAACAACCATCATTAAGGACCCCACTATCCAGGCCATGCTCTCTTCTTGCTGTTGCCATCAGGAAGGTACAGGAGCCTCAGAGCCCACATCACCAGGTTCAGGAACAGTTATTTACCTCTCAACCACCAGGCTCTTGAACCAGTGTGGATAATTTCACTGGCCCCATCACTGAACTGTTCCCACAAACTATGGACTCATTTTCAGGGATTCTTCATCTCATGTTCTCCATATTTATTGCTTATTTATTTACTTACTTATTTATTCTTTTGAATTGCACAGTTTATTGTCTTTTGCTCACTGGTTGTTTGTTTGTCCTGTTGGGTGCAGTCTTTAATTGATTCTATTAAGTTTCTTGGATTTCCTGTGTATGCCCGCTAGAAAATGAATCTCAAGGTTGTATATGGTAACATATATGTAATTTTGATAATACATTTGCTTTATCAAGACTGTCTTTGTTGTCTCACAAGGTGTTCTTATAGTGAAGATTCACTTATCTATTCAACTTGAACCAGCTTTCAGCACAAAGAAAGACTATGAGGTGTTAGAATGAGTTAGTTACAGTTAGAGTTCATTACCTTAAACACAGTAATTCTGAAGATGCTGAAAATCCAGAGTAATACACACAAAATGCTTGAGGAACTGGTCCTGATGAAGGGTCTCAGCCTGAAACATTAACTCTTTATTCCTTTCTAAAGTTCCTCCAGCATCTTGAGAGAGCTACATATCTTCTGTTGTGCTTTACAGTTATTTCTTTGTTAAGAAAATCTAATCAAACAGCTGTAACAGCTATGCCTCATTTTTGACTTCCAAAGAACCTTCTAGATAATATCTCCAGATCTAACCAAACGTGAAAGATTGAATAAGAACCTGAGAATAACTTTTTCACCAAGAGGTTCACATAGATAGGAAAGGCTTAGAGCAGGGGTACCCAACCTTTTTTACGCCATAGACCAATACTATTATGCAAGGGGTCTGTGGTCCCCAGGTTGGGAACCCCTGGCTTAAAGAAATATGGACCAAACATGGGCAAATAAGATTAGCAAGGAATCTTGGCTGGTGTAGACCAGATGGCCCCTTAGCAAGATCACTCTGATGGCTTCTAATGTGATGGCTATGCAGTTTGCAAGTCGGGCTGGTGGGGGTGGGGGGGGTTGGAGCTTTTTTGTCAAGGTCAGTCTTCTAACACAGCAGGTGTCTCTTCCTGGCGTCAGAGTAGTGTTTTTCAGTAAGTTAAACTTTCAACCAGTATTCCTTGCTCAGTGTCCTGTTATAAACAAGTGAACCTTATTTGCTCATTATTTAATCAAGAGAAAATAATGGGGTCTGCTTCGGCTTAATTAAACAATGTATTTACCTGGCCTGATGAATGTAACTGAAAAACATCACATGTGGGTGAGGTCATCAAGCAGTAAAAACAATAAAAAATGTTAGAGAGCAGTCAGGCCTGTTAGGAATGGTCAAGGACTAACACGAAGGATGACAGAAAGATGAAGTGACTGGAATCCATTCCTTTACCTTCAATTTCTGCGGTGGATGGCTCATTTGTCTGCAACTCGTTGGTGTGTCTTTTTAGCTAATAGGAATTGTACCTGTGTTTTGGAAATCCTTCGTATTTTAGAAATGCTTTGTAATTTGGTAATCTTTTTTAAGAAAGAAATCCTTTGAGTGTTAAATGCATTTTAAGAATTGTACCTAAATTTAAACGTGTTTCACTAAATATAAATAAACTGTGTTTAAACTACTTTATTAACTAGAAGTATCTTCTCCTTGGCAGGGAGAGGGGACCCACAACTCAAATAGTGGGTATTTTTTAACCTTGTCTTGGAGGATAAACAGAGAAGTGATCTAGCCTTCAATGAGTAGGTAGATACAGTATACCCTCCCTTATGTAAGAGTACCCGTAGATATCTATATCAGATAGGGCTTAAGATCTTAATTTGAGTTCAGAGCCTTGTGACAACAAACCCAATACCGTCACATTAAGAATTCATGCTGTAAAAAGGTCTTTTTCATGGTTTTTAAATGACTATGGTGATCATAAATAATTCATAAGAACTGTAGAAGTTATGACTCTATATATCTAAGTTAATAAAATTAATCAAATATATTAATATTGATTAACATTGACAAAGAACAGTACAGCACAGAAACAAGCCTTTTGGCTTTAGGTTTGATTTGACAGCATACTCGGCAAGGAGACATCTGCCTCACAAGATTCATATCCCGATAGTCCTTGCATGTTCAAGTACCTACAGTGGCATGCAAAAGTTTGGGCACGCCTGGTCAAAATTTCTGTTACTGTGAATAGCTAAGCGAGTAAAAGATGACCTGATTTCCAAAAGGCATAAAGTTAAAGATGACACATTTCTTTAATATTTTAAGCAAGATTACTTTTGTATTTCCATCTTTTACAGTTTCAAAATAGCAAGAAAGGGAAAGGGCTCGAAGCAAAAGTTTGGACACCCTGCATGGTCAGTACTTAGTAACACCCCCTTTGGCAAATATCACAGCTTGTAAACGCTTTCTGTAGCCAGCTAAGAGTCTTTCAATTCTTGTTTGGGGGATTTTCGTCCATTCTTCCTTGCAAAAGGCTTCTCGTTCTGTGAGATTCTTGGGCCGTCTTCCATGCACTGCTCTTTTGAGGTCTATCCACAGATTCTCAATGATGTTTAGGTTGGGGGACTGTGAGGGCCATGGCAACACCTTCAGCTTGCGCCTCTTGAGGTAATCCATTGTGGATTTTGAGGTGTGTTTAGGATCATTATCCTGTTGTAGAAGCCATCCTCTTTTCATCTTCAGCTTTTTTTTTACAGACGGTGTGCTGTTCGCTTCCAGAATTTGCTGGTATTTAATTGAATTCATTATTCCCTCTACTGGTCAAATGTTCCCTGTGCCACTGGCTACAACACAAGCCTAAAGCATGATCGATCCACCCCCATGCTTGACAGTTGGAGAGGGGTTCTTTTCATGAAATTCTGCACCTTTTTTTCTCCAAACATTCCTTTGCTCATTGCAGCCAAAAAGTTCTATTTTAACTTCATCAGTCCACAGGAATTGTTTCCAAAATGCACCAGGCTTGTTTAGATGTTCCTTTGCAAACTTCTGATGCTGAATTTTGTGGTGAGGATGCAGGAAAGATTTTCTTTTGATGACTTTTCCATGAAGGTCATATTTGTGCAGGTGTGGCTGCACAGTAGAACAGTGCACCACCACTCCAGAGTCTGCTAAATCTTCCTGAAGGTCTTTTGCAGTCAAAAACGGGGGTTTTGATTTGCCTTTCTAGCAATCCTACTAGCAGTTCTCTCGGAAAGTTTTCTTGGTCTTCCAGATCTCAACTTGACCTCCACCATTCCCGTTAACTGCCATTTCTTAATTACATTACGAACTGAAGAAACAGCTACCTGAAAACGCTTTGCTATCTTCTTATAGCCTTCTCCTGCTTTGTGGGCATCATTTAAATTTTCAGAGTGCTGGGCAGTTGCTTAGAGAAGCCCATGGCTGCTGATTGTTGGGACAAAGTTTGAAGAGTCAGGGTATTTATAAAGCTTTGACATTTGCATCACCTGGCCTTTCCTAATGATGATTGTGAACAAGCCATAGTCCTAACAAGTTAATTAAAGTCTGAGACTTTGGTAAAAGTTATCTGAGAGCTCAAATCTCTTGGGGTGCCGAAAGATCTACATGGTGCTCCTTTCTTTTTTTCCTTTTTTCCGGGAGGGTTTCAACTAATTTGCAAGGGGGATGAGACCCAAAGCGATACAGCAGTGAAAGAAGTGCGTGGAGTAAAGCCAGATCTAACATACAGAGAGGCTTTGAGGAAAGAGAAGCAGAATAAAGAGTGTAAAGGTAGTAAGGTAGAAGGGCTGAAGTGTGTGTACCTCAATGCAAGAAGCATCAGGAACAAAGGTGATGAACTGAGAGCTTGGATATATGCATGGAATTATGAAGTAGTGGCCATTACAGAGACTTGGCTGGCACCAGGGCAGGAATGGATTCTCAATATTCCTGGATTTCAGTGCTTTAAAAGGGATAGAGATGGGGGAAAAAGGGGAGGAGGGGTGGCATTACTGGTCAGGGATACTATTACAGCTACAGAAAGGGTGGGTAATGTAGCAGGTTCCTCTTTTGAGTCAGTATGGGTGGAAGTCAGGAACAGGAAGGGAGCAGTTACTCTACTGGGGGTATTCTGTAGGCCCTTGGTAGCAGCAGAGATACACAGGAGCAGATTGGGAGGCAGATTTTGGAAAGGTGCAAAAATAACAGGGTTGTTATCATGGGTGACTTTTACTTCCCTAATATTGATTGGCACCTGATTAGTTCCAAAGGTTTAGATGGGGGAGAGTTTGTTAATTGTGTCCAGGATGGATTCCTGTCACAGTATGTGGACAGGCTGACTAGGGGGAATGCCATACTAGATCCAGTACTAGGTAATGAACTGGGTCAGGTCACAGATCTCTCAGTGGGTGAGCATCTGGGGGACCGTGACCACCGGTCCCTGGCCTTTAGCATTATCATGGAAAAGGATAGAATTAGAGAGGACAGAAAATTTTTAATTGGGGAAGGTCAAATTATGAGGCTATAAGGCTAGAACTTGTAAGTGTGAACTGGGATGATGTTTTTGCAGGGGAATGTACGATGGACATGTGGTCGATGTTTAGAGACCTCTTTATCTCTTAGGGATAAATTTGTCCCGGTGACGAAGATAAAGAATGGTAGGGTGAAGGAACCATGGTTGACAAGTGAGGTGAACAATCTAGTCAGGTGGAAGAAGGCAGCATACATGAGGTTTAGGAAGCAAGGATCAGATGGGTCTATTGAGGGTTATAGGGAAGCAAGAAAGGAGCTTAAGAAGGGGCTGAGAATAGAAAGAAGGGGGCATGAGAAGGCCTTGGCCAGTAGGGTAAAGGAAAACCCTAAGGCATTCTTCAATTATGTGAAGAACAAAAGGATGACAGGAGTGAAGATAGGACCCATTAAAGATAAAGGTGGGAAGATGTGCCTGGAAGCTGTGGAAGTGAGCAAGGTCCTCAATGAATACTTCTCTTCGGTATTCACCGATGAGAGGGAACTTGATGATGGTGAGGACAATATGAGTGGGATTGATGTTCTGGAGTATGTTGATATTAAGGGAGAGGAGGTGTTGGAGTTGTTAAAATACATTAGGATGGATAAGTCCCTGGGGCCTGATGGAATATTCCCCAGGCTGTTCCATGAGGTGAGGGAAGAGATTGCTGAGCCTCTGGCTAGGATCTTTATGCCCTTGTTGTCCACGGGAATGGTACCAGAGGATTGGAGGGAGGCGAGTGTTGTCCCCTTGTTCAAAAAAGGTAGTAAGGATAGTCCGGGTAATTATAGACCAGTGAGACTTACGTCTATGGTGGGAAAGCTGTTGGAAAAGATTCTTAGAGATAGGATCTATAGGCATTTAGAGAATCATGGTCTGATCAGGGACAGTCAGCATGGCTTTGTGAAGGGCAGATCGTGTCTAACAAGCCTGATAGAGATCTTTGAGGAGGTGACCAGGCATATAGATGAAGGTAGTGCAGTGGATGTGATCTATATAGATTTTAGTAAGGCATTTGACAAGGTTCCACATGGTAGGCTTATTCAGAAAGTTAGAAGGCATAGGATCCAGGGAAGTTTGGCCAGGTGGTTTCAGAATTGGCTTGCCTGCAGAAGGCAGAGGGTGGTGGTGGAGGGAGTACATTCAGATTGGAGGATTGTGACTAGTAGTGTTCCACAAGGATCTGTTCTGGGACCTCTACTTTTCGTGATTTTTATTAATGACCTGGATGTGGAGGTAGAAGGGTGGGTTGGCAAGTTTGCAGATGACACAAAGGTTGGTGGTGTTGTAGATAGTGTAGAGGATTGTCGAAGATTGCAGAGAGACATTGAGAGGATGCAGAAGCGGTCTAAGCAGTGGCGGATGGAGTTCAACCTGGAGAAATGTGAGGTGGTACACTTTGGAAAGACAAACTCCAAGGTACAGTACAAAGTAAATAGCAGGATACTTGGTAGTGTGGAGGAGCAGAGGGATCTGGGGGTACATGTCCACAGATCCCTGAAAGTTGCCTCACAGGTAGATAGGGTAGTTAAGAAAGCTTATGGGGTGTTAGCTTTCATAAGTTGAGGGATAGAGTTTAAGAGTTGCGATGTAATGATGCAGCTCTGTAAAACTCTGGTTAGGCCACACTTGGAGTACTGTGTCCAGTTATGGTCACCTCACTATAGGAAGGATGTGGAAGCATTGGAAAGGGTACAGAGGAGAATTACCAGGATGCTGCCTAGTTTAGAGAGTATGCATTATGATCAGAGATTAAGGGAGCTAGGGCTTTACTCTTTGGAGAGAAGGAGGGGGTGAGAGGAGACATGATAGAGGTGTACAAGATAATAAGAGGAATAGATAGAGTGGATAGCCAGCCCCTCTTCCCCAGGGCACCACTGCTCAATACAAGAGAACATGGCTTTAAGGTAAGGGGTGGGAAGTTCAAGGGGGATATCAGAGGAAGGTTTTTTACTCAGAGAGTGGTTGGTGCATGGAATGCACTGCCTGAGTCAGTGGTGAAGGCAGATACACTCGTGAAGTTTAAGAGACTACTAGACAGGTATATGGAGGAATTTAAGGTGGGGGGTTATATGGGAGGCAGGGTTTGAGGGTCGGCACAACTTTGTGGGGCGAAGGGCCTGTAATGCACTGTACTATTCTATGTTCTGTGTTCACTCTAAAATTGTACAAAACAAAAATAATATACTAATCTTGCTTAAAATGTTGAAAAGAATGTTTCTTCTTTAACTTTATGACTTTTGAAGATCAGTTCATCTTCTACTCACTTAACTATTCACAGTTACCAAAATTTTCACCAGAGGTGCCCAAACTTTTGCATGCCACTGTATCTAATAGTCTCAAACAGTACCATTATGCCTGCTTTCACTGCCATCCCTGATGGGACATACCACCAATCAATCTGTGTAATAAAAACTTACCTTTAAATATTTCCCCATCTCACCTTAAAGCTGTGTCCTCTAGTATTTGTCATTTCTATCCAGGAAAAAGATTCTCTTTCCCCTATCTATGCCATTCATTATTTAATAAACCTCAATCAGGTTTCTTCTCAGCTTCAGATGCTCTAGAGAAAAAATCTAAGTTTGTCCAACTTCCACTCATAGCTAATACCCTCTAATTTAGACAGAATTCTAGCGAAGATCCTTTGCATCCTTTCCAAAGCCTCCACATCCTTTCTGTAATGGTGTGATCAGAACTGTCCACAATATTCTAAATATGCACTAACCAGAGTTTTATACGGCACAGCATGACTTTGTGACTCAATGTGTCAACCAATGATAGCAAGCATGCCACATGCCTTCTTTATTAAGTTAAGATAATAAGTTGCTTAGATTTGGTGAAGGTTGATGATCCCATTCAAATGAGTGAGACCATGATAGATCTGCCTACTGTGCCCGACACGAAGCTGGCTAGATTCCATGTCAATATGATCCCTGTGCTCAAGATATCATAAAACTTTCTTGGACTCAATAACATGTTCATAAATGGAGCAAAAGGTTTAATGAACCACATTTGACCCCCAGCATCCTCTGTTTGTTCATGCTGCAGTACACAGGCAGATAAATCCAGATAAATCAAGGTGTGCACTGAAGCTATCTGGTTACCTTTTTTTTAAACATAAATGCCAGATAGCATTTAACACAATCTGGCCCAAACTTTTAGTAGTTGCTACTGATAATTTTTAAGAGGAATTTCACAATCAGCTTAATACTTCACCTAATCGAGGAAGTAAATTTTATTTTTAAACTCCAACAATAATCCGCTGAGATTCACAGCAGAAATAAAGTGAATTCTTACCACTAGAAAAGAAACAGAGACGTGCAAATACAGCCATCACATAGCAGATGATGAAAATATTGCTCAGTAAGCCATGGGTCTGCAGTAATAGTGAAGTTGCAATCCCGAATGTCGTAAAATCTGCAAAGTCATCCATTTTGGCTCCTGTAATCAAATTAAATCGGAAATGTTAATTTATATTTGAAATTAACTATGTTTGATGTGACAGTTTCATTATGCAGTTTATCTCAGTCACACTGAAGGCATTAAATGTAACAGTTGAACTCGTAACAATTTTTCCTGGTAAACAATGGAGTACTGTACCCAATACCCTTAAAACCTAATAGTATATCAAAGAAATCTTTAGACTGTTGTCAGTTGACATCCATTTATTTCCCCTAGTTGCTCAAAAATCCTATTTCATATTGCTTGAATACAGAACTTAAGAGCCTTGATCAGATTTTCAGATTTAAGTGCTGGATAAGATAATGATATCAACATCTCTTAAAGAAGCATGCTCAGCAGTACAGAAATTATTGCTGCTTTTGGAAACTGTTGAATATAAATAAAGGAATCAAACTGTGCTACAACTAATGAAAGTGCAAAAAAATACTGATGCTGGATCACTGAAATTTAAAGAAAAACAGAAAATGCTGGTAGTGCTCACCAGGTTAGGAAGCATGTGTTAGAGAGGGACTCAAAGTTAATGTTTCAGTTCACTGAAATATTAACCAGGAAAAGTTTAAAATTAAGGAAGCATGGAGTTGTGTGTGAAGAACACAGAGCTTTCAGATTTCCAACATCCGGTGGTCATCTGGTTTCCAAATTCAGTTTAGAGTCATAAAAAAGTACAGCACAGAAACAGGCCCTTTGGCCCATCTAGTCCACACTGTACCATTTAAACTGCCCACTCCCATTGACCTGCACCGAGACCATAGCTCTCCATACCCTTGCCATCCATGTACTTATCCAAAGTTCTCCTAAACTTTGAAATTGAGCTTGCATGCACCACTTGCGCTGGCAGCTCATTCCACACTCTTGTGACCCTCTGAGTGAAGAGGTTTCTCCTCATGTTCCCTTTAAACTATTCACCTTTCACCCTTATCCATGACTTCTAGTTATAGTCCCATCCAACCTCAGTGGAAAAAGCCTGCTTGAATTATCCATCTCTACCCCTCATGATTTTATATAACTCTATCAAATCTCTTCTCAACCTTCATTTCAAGGAATAAAGTCCAAAGCTATTCAATCTTTCCTTACAACTCAAGTCCTCCAGAACCAGCAACATCCTTATGAAATTTTCTCTGTACTCTTTCAACCTTATTTACACCTTTCCTGTAGGTAGGTGACCAAACTGCACACAATACTCCAAAATACTCACCAATGTCTTATAAAACTTCAACATAAGATCCGATCTCCTATATTCAATACTGATTTATGAAGGCCAATGTGCCAAAAGTTTCCTTCATGACTCTATCAACTTATGATACCACTTCCAATGAATTATGGACATGTATTCTCAGATCCTTTTGTTCTACCACACTCCTCAGTGTCCTACCATTTACTGTGTAAGACCTACCCTGGTTGGTCCTACCGAAGTGCAACATCTTACACTTGTCTGCATTAAATTGCATCTGCTTATTTTCAGCCCATTTTTTCCAGCTGGTGCAGATCGCTCAGCAAAGGCATGGTAGTCTTCCTCACTGTCAACTACACCCCCCCATATCTTGGTGTTATCCACAAATATCATAATTCCAGGTGTTGATCCATGCCCTAAGCTCATTTGCCTTTCCTACGATACGTCTTGCATTGAAATATATATAGCTCAGGACATTAGTTGCACAATGCTCAACCTTTTGATTCCTGACTTTGAGATCTGAACACGTCTCCACAACCACTCCACCAACTGTTCGGGCACTCTGGTTCCAATACCCTGCAACTCTAGTTTTTTACCACCGCAACCCCACCCCCCATCTTCCCTTGCAGCACTACAAACCTTCCCACTAGGATATTAGTCCTCTTCCAGTATACGTGCCAACCTTCTCTTCTGTACAGGTCCCACTTTCCCTGGAAGAGAGCCCAATGATCCAAAAATCTGACGCTCTCCCTCCTACATCAACTCCTTAGCCACATATGTTAAACTGTCACCTTGCCACTTAGGAATGCTGAGTACTTGATCCAAGATATCCCAGACCCTGGCCATCTGGGAATCTCATTCTCATCCACGGAACCCCCTTTCTGTTCTCCCTGCCTTCCCACATCCCGCAAAAGAAGTATTCCACTATCCTGCCTGGCACTTCTGCTATCCTTTCCTTATCACGGGCACACTGCACACCACACCCACTAACATCATTTACAGACTTGCAGGCATTGCTCCCCAGAGATCCGAAGACACACTACAACAAAAATTGAAAAAGGTAAGCAGAACTCAGATCCACGGCACCCACATCATCATGTGCCAGTTTCCAACCGCTTAAAATCGAGGAGGAACATCCTCCCAAACATACAGGATTGACTTCTGGCAACAAACAGAAGCCAGAACCCCAACCAAACAATACAGTGCAAGGCGCTACAGAAATGTTGCCAGACCCTACAGAAATGTTGCCAGACAGGGTACTGCTTGACAGACGGAAGTGGTGCACTCTCAACAGGGCGAGAGCGGGAGTTTGCTGGACGGGAGACAATATAGTGAAGTGGGGTTTAAAGACCAGCAAATCCTGTGAGTGTGGCGAAAGGGTGCAGAACATTGAATACGTTCTGCGCAACTACCCACTCTCACCTGATTTTGCTGACACTGACCTGCTCTGGTGTGACAAGCTGTGATGATCTCTGCTATTACTAACTGAGCCGCTATAAAGAAAAAAACAATAATCTGCGGGGGAGATTAAAACAAAAAAAAGAGGCTTTTCAGAGGCTTTTTTTTTGCTGAAAATCTCTGAAACAGATATATTACAAGCAAAATGATAGCAAGGGACAAAACTGAGGATCAATGTGGTCATCTATCCATAGAACCAAACAGGATGCAGAGACTTTAAGTGGATTTTTTGCATCTGAGAAATGGAGAGAGTCTATATAACTGAGAAAAAAACAACAGTAAGCCATGGACTATATACAGATTACAGAAATAGAAGTGATTGCTGTCAAGGCAAATTAGGGTGGTTAAGTCCCCCGGGCTTCACAAGGTGCTCCCTCAGACCTTGTGGGAGGCTTGTTCAGAAATTGCATGAGCCCCAGTAGAAGTATGTAAAACATCCTTAATCAGGGTGAAGTGTCAGAGAACTGGAGAGTAGCTAATGTTGTTCCGTTACTTAAGAAATGCATGAAGACTAGCCCAGAAAATTATAGGCTGGTGAGTCTGATATCAGTAGTGGGTAATTTATTGGAAGGTACTCTACAGGGCCTGATTAGGGGTGATCAGCACAGCTTTGTGCATTGTACATCCTGTCTAATCTACTTCATAGAGTTTTTATGAGGAGATTACTAGGAAAGATGATGAAGGCATTAGGTGTTGTCTACATGCACTTCAATGAGGCCTTTGACAAGATCAGGCTTGGAAGGCTGCTCAAGAAGGTTCAGTTTCTTGGCTTTCAGGATGATGTAGTAAATTAGGTTCAACACTGGGTGTGTGGGAGAAGTCAGAGATTGGTAGTAGATGACTGTTTCTCTGACTAGAAGCCTGTGAATAAGCAGGGACTGGTGCTGGGTCCGTTGCTGTTTATCATCTATATCAACCATTTAGATGATAACTGGATCTACATATTTGTGGATGACACTAAGACAGGGGGTGTAATGGACAATGAGGAAGACTATCATGGCTTGCAGTGGGATCTGGACCAGCTGGAATAAATTTGGCTGAAAATTGGGAAATGAAACTTAATGCAGAAAAGTACTAAGTGTTGGACTGACAGTGAATGGTGGGGCACTGAGAAATGCAGTAGAGAAGAGGGATCTAGGAGTACAGATCCACAATTCCATGAAATTGGCATAACAGGTTCGTAAAGATGGCACATTGGTCTTCATAAGGTGATTAATTTCAAAGCTAAACAAGATATTCTACAAGAAGATTTAACTATGCTTGGAAACTGTACGGGTAGATGAACAAATGAACAACAATTGAGAGAAATAAAAATTCCTACACAGGTCAATGCACTTGTTACCCCAAACACAAGAAAATTTGCAGATACTGGAAATCTAAGCAATACAGACAAAATTCTGGAGGAACTCAGCAGGTCAGGCAGCATCTGTGAAAAAGAGGAAACAGTCAACATTTCGAGCTGAAACCCTTCCCATCAAGACTGGAAAAAAAAGAGAAATGAGAGTAAGAAGGTGGTGGGGAGGGGAGAACATAAGAACATAAAAAAATAGGAGCAGGAGTAGGCTATCCAGCCCATCGAGCCTGCCTCACCATTCAATAAGATCATGACTGATCTGTCCGTAAACTCAGCTCCATCTACCTGCCTTTTCCCCATAACCCTTAATTCCCCTACTATGTAAAAATCTGTCTAACTGCATCTTACAGATATTCAGTGAAGAAGCCTCAACTGCCTTCCCTGGGCAGAGAATTCCACAGATTCACCACTCTCTGGGAAAGACAGTTTCTCTTCATCTCTGTCCTAAATCTTCTCCCCTGAATCTTGAGGCAATGTCCCTTAGTTCTAGTCTCACCTACCAATGGAAACAACTTTCCTACTTCTATCTTATCTACCCCTTTCAAAAATTTGTATGTTTCTATAAGATCTCCTCTCATTCTTCTGAATTCCAGAGAGTATAGTCCCAGGCGACTCAATCACTCCACATAGGTTAACCCCTTCATCTCTAGAATCAACCTGGTGAACCTCCTCTGCACTGCCTCCAAAGCCAGTATATCCTTCCTCAAGTATGGAGACCAGAACTGCACACGGTACTCCAGGTGCGACCTCACTAGTACCCTGTATAGTTGCAGCATGACCTCCCTGCTCTTGAATTCAGTCCCTTTAGCAAAGAAGGCCAACATTCCGTTTGCCTTCTTAATAACCTGTTGTACCTGCAAGCCAACTTTTTGTGATTCACTCCCAAGTCCCTCTGCACAACAGCATGCTGCAATCTTTCACCATTTAAATAATCTGCTCTTCTATTATTCCTTCTTAAGTGGATGATCTCGCACTTACCAACGTTATATTCCATCTGCCAGACCTTGGCACACTCACTTAACCTATCTATATCCCTCTGCAGACTCTCCACATCCTCTGTACAATTTGCTTTTCCACTCAGTTTAGTGTCATCAGCAAATTCTGCTATGCTACACTCAGTCCCCTCTTCCAAATCATCAATGTAAATGGTAAACAGCTGCGGGCCCAGCACTGACCCCTGTGGCACCCCACTCACCACTGATTGCCAACCGGAGAAACATGCATTTATACCAACTCTCTGCTTTTTGTTGGCTAACCAACCCGCTATCCATGGCAATACACTTTCTCCGACTCCATGCATCCGTATCTTATTTATAAATCTCTTGTGCGGCATCTAATCGAATGCCTTCTGGAAATCCAAGTATACGACATCCACCTGTTTCCCTCTACCTACTGCACTCATTATGTCCTCGAAGAACTCCAGTAAGTTTGCCAAACAGGACCTGCCCTTTCTGAATCCATGCTGCGTCTGTCTAATGGAACCACTCCTTTCTAAATGTTCCATTATTTCTTCCTTAATGACAGCTTCAAGCCTTTTCTTGACTACAGATGTTAAGCTAACTGGCCTATAGTTGCCTGTCATATGCCTACATCCTTTTTTAAAAAGTGGTGTGACATTTGCTGTCTTCCAATCCGCCGGGACCTGCCCAGAGTCTAGAGAATTTTGGTAAGTGATTACCAACGCGTCTACTATAACCTCTGCCAATTCCCTCAGCACCCTGGGATGCATCCCATCAGGACCAGAGGACTTCTCTACCTTCAGGCCCTCTAGTTTGCTCATCACTATCTCTTTAGTGACAGTGATTTTATTGAGGTCCTCACCTCCCATTTCATCCATAACATCATTCTTTGGCATATTAGATGTGTCCTCCACCGTGAAGACTGACACAAAATAGTCGTTCGATGCCTCAGCCATTTCCTTATCACCCAATATCAATTTCCCCTTCTCGTCTTCCAAAGGACCTATGTGGCATTAGGGAAATTTAGTCAACTTAGGGTCGCTATCCTTCATCAGGACAGCAAGGATATTTTAGCTATTGAAAAGAATACAGAGGACAACTAGAACGACTCAAGCAATAAAAAAAGCATTGATTTACAAGCAATAAACTTACATGGGGTATATTCTTATGGAAAATGTAGCTGTGCATAATTACTGTTCTTGGACTTCTGAGCCAGGAAAGCCAAGGATGTGAATGGCCTGATAAAGTTAACAGCATAACCTTGTTCTCATTGTCGGCCATCCACTACCATCCAAATAACTACTGCACTGCCTGGATAGGTGGCAAAAGGCATCATGACCAACATTAGCCTGCAGCCAGTGATCCATGCGGAGTGAACTTCCGCTGTGGTTAATAATTGTGAAAACTGTGGGGGATAGGGCTAAGGAAACTTAATATTTAGCTTAGGAGTTGGTGGGAAACTGAGGAGTGTGCATGCAGAGGTTGATACATGGAACTCAATTGTGTTTGATATATCTATTAGTATTTTTTGAGGATGTAACCGGTGGGCTAGATAAAGGGGTCCAATGAATGTGGTTACCTTTGGAAGAATGATGGAGCCAAATGGGTTAAAGTTGTCAATGCAACATGAAAGACTGAAGGGCTGAACAGTATAAGTATTGTGCAAATATTACTCCTGTTGGGCTGTCCAGAATTAGGGTCATACTATCAGAAAAAGGGGTAAGCTGGTAGGACTAAAGAGAAGTAGCAAATCCTTTTCACGCAAGGTTGTGTATCTTTGGAATTTTCCCTCCTTTTAAGCTGGAGATGCAGAGTCATAGAACATATTTATTTTTATTATAACAATAATAATAGAACAGAATAAAAGAATAGGCCATTTAGCCCTTCAAGCCATGCCACTCCAGCAATCCCTGATTAATCCTAACCTAATCACAGGACAATTTACAATGACCAATTAACCTACTCGGTACACCTTTAGACTGTGGGAGGAAACCGGAACACCCGAGGAAAATCCATGCATTCCACGTGGAGGATGTACAGAGACTCCTTACAGAATGGTGCTGGAATTGAACTCTAAGCTCCGGAATGCCCCAAAATGTAATAGTATTGGGCTAACCACTATGCTACAGTGGTGCCAATTATTTAGACCGAGATAAACTGTTGCATGAAAGGGAAAGCCAGCATTGAGAAATTAGGGCAGGAGAGCATATATGAAGCCAAGGATCAGATCAATCATGTTACTTGAAAGGTAGATTGGGCCAAGGGACTGTATGGAGTACACTTATTCCATTTCTTACACTAATTGCAATGTAGCTTTGGATCTAATAGACTCTGCCACATCATTCTTTCAAGCATTTCTCTTAGAAATCAAGCTCTGCAGAGTTGCTAAATTGGATAAATTCTGAAAAGTTTTTGCTGTGAGCAAGGATAACAGGCAGTTAAAGCATGGTGTGTTTCTCATTTAGTCTGAGCCACTTTTGTTCACTGCATTTCTGTTTCAGAGAATTATAACACAATGTTTTGAAGATATTAAAATAGAAGCAATTAATGCCTCTTAGAGGAAATGACAGAAGGATTTGAATGAGATGGTAGAAATGGGAAAAAAAACCAATTTATTCTTGTACAGGTATCAAAATTTGTTTGAAAACATGTCCCATATTCGAGACATCATCAATCAAGGTGGTCAAGAGCAGCCAGTGTCTGGAAACAGGCACACCTTAAATTCCTCAACCAATCTCATAATTGGATTGGAATTAGTAGGCCTACAGTAAAGATAATTTCATTGTAATCTAACTTGAATACTGGAATCCCTGCTCCCATATGTCAATAACTTTGAATCAAAAGAGACTGCAGATGTTGTTGTCTCAAGCATTAAACAATCTGCTGTAGGAACTTGGTAGTATCAGTGGAGGCAAAGGGATAGCTGCATTTTGGAATGAGACCTTGCACAGAATTGACAATAGCTTTTTCTCAAGGACTGAAACTGTTCAATGTGATGAATCATCACTATTTTTCACAGGAACAATATGGAAAATAAATGTTAGCGTTGTTAGTGATGCAAATAAAATTGCACAAGTTTGGTAGAGCAAGAATTTGGGTATTCAAATTCACAGGTTACAAAAACTCTTAATGAATAAGGATATCAAAATAATTAACAGAACTTTGGATTTCATGAATACTGTCCATAAATGGTGATGTGTACATATGCATCTTCATTAAACTTTAACACAGAAAACTGTGGTTCTGAAATACCGTAAGACATAATGGAAATTGTAGAGTTAATTAACTAGAAGGACACTTTGGAGAAATTACATACACAGAAAAGCAGGAGTGCTTAAAATTATGAGCAGGTAAGAAAGACATATTGTAACAGACTGCTTCTAGTTACTGACTGATCAGAAGTCACAGGACAAAGAAATGATTTAAGACAGAACAATTGAATCTTTTATAAAATGCAGAAATTAATTATTGTGGTTATTGATTGAACCAGAGAAAGTTTCAATATTGAAGAATAGGATAAATAATTTCCTGAAGATTAGAAGGAAAGAACACATAAAATTAATTTTAAATTGGTAAATTGGTTTATTAATGTGACATGTACCAAAGTACAGTGAAAAACTTCGTTTTGCATGCCATCCATACAGATCACTGCATTACATCAAAATGTCAAGGCAGTCCAAGGGAAAAGCAAAACAGAATGTAGAACATAGAGCTACAACTACAAAGAAAGTGCAGTGCAAGCATACAAAAAGTTGCAAGGCCATGATGAGGTAGATTGTGAGGTCAAGAATCCATATTATTGTTCAAAAGATTTGTTCAATAGTCTTATAACAGTGGGATAGAATCATAGAAGCTGCCCTTGAGACTTGTGTGGGCATGGGTTGCATACAAAATATTTCTGATAAAGGCAGTCATGTGGACTAGTCTGACAAGTTGCAGTGTTGCAAAGATTTGGCGTAACTTTTGAGCTGCCTTAGTTTTTATCTCTAAGCAATGTGATGCAGTGTTTCATTGCAGAGAGAAAACAGATTAGTCACATATCCAATGGACACACTGATTGCATGCTCTGTTCAAGACTGTGTTCCCTTGTAGTTTCTGAAAGCACAATTATTATATGAAAATAAACTGGATGTTACACATGTGAAATGAATGATATTTGGGAAATATCCACAGTTGTAGAAAACTCGAGAAACCTGTTCTCGCACTTCGCTTCGCACTGATAGAATTGTTTATACCACAAATGCATCGTGTCATTTAATTGTTCTTTTTCATTCCAACAATGAGAGTAGGAAAGGCTGGTGCACTGATTAAATTGGTTGCGCATTCTGCTGAAGCCTCATTCTGCTGAAAGAAAATTCTACTTATCTTTATCATACAGTATCTGTAGAACAGCTGAGATAATTTGATTAAATGATTATACATCACAGTGATCATAGCTAAATACGAGGGCTTAAAATTCCAAATTTAGTTGATATAGCATAATCAGGTAATTTGTCAAGTATCAGCCCAAATAATCAATAGCTCTGTCAATAGCCCTAAGAGGATCTTGGTTAGCTGAGTAAATGAGCTGAAGAATGGCAAAATGAGATTAATTTGGGTAAAAGTGAGGGGTTGCATTTTGTAAAATTAAATCCAGGCAGAACTTTCACAGTAAACTGCAAGGCCCTGGAGAGAGATGAGGAACAGAGAATCCTTGGAGTATAAGTGGAGTCACAGGTAGATATGGTGGTGAAGAAGGCTTTTGGCTTGCTGGCATCCATAAATCAGGGCAATGAATATAAAAATTAAGAAGTCATGGTGCAGTTCCACAAGATGTTGGTGAGGCCACACTTAGTTGCGTTCAGCTGGTTACCCTGCTGTAGGAAAGGTGTTGCTAGTACTTGAGGGAGTGCGTTATAGGGAGAAGTTGAACATACAAGGACTTCATTCCATAGAGAGCAGGAAACTAAGAGGTGAACTTATAGAAGCGTATAAAATCATGAAGGGCACAGATAGGGCGAATATACTCGGCTTTCTTTCCCACAAGGACTGGGAAATTAAAGGGTTCTATCTGCAACGGCACTCAAAACTGAGGTTTTTTACAGCGATGAGTTCCTGTTCTTGGAGCTCACTGACCAGCTGTTTGCCAACATTTTCTAGGTGTGGCACGGAAGATGCTGGGTTCGGCTCTGCGATGCCCGTGGATGACCAATTCCAGGCTGGTGCTGCCAACTGAGGTGTCGCGGGAGAAGGAAAATCAGGACTTCACGGCAGTGGATGCTGCAGGCAGACGTCTCTGTAGTCGAGCAACTGCTCTCTCTCTCTCTCGATGGGGAAAGTTTGCTGCCAATTCTTGAGTCGGAGAATCTCGGAATAAAAAGTGATGTAGCAGACTATAACATTGTAACAACGTCTGTTAATCACACCTTTTGGTGTAAAATGGGTGACATCTCTCTGTCGTGAATGTGAGAGTGAGAGAGAGAGTGTAGGAGAGAGAGAGAGTGTGTGAGAGAGAGTGAGAGAGAGAGTGAGAGAGAGTGAGACAGTGTGAGAGAGAGTGTGAGAGAGAGAGTGTGAGAGAGTGAGAGAGAGAGAGTGTGAGAGAGAGAGAGTGTGAGAGAGAGAGAGTATGAGAGAGAGAGTGTGAGAGTGAGTGTGTGAGAGTGAGTGTGTGAGAGAGATTTTATTGACTGCAGATCATAGTCTCTGGGCGTTTTGCTATTGTTTGGTGGGTGGTGGGCACTGAAGCTTTTTGCTGAAACAGATGGGGGAGGGGGAGGGAGGAGAGGGGGCTTTGGGGTTCTAATGGTTTTCTGTCATTCATTCTTTTGGGGTTCTTCTGTTTTTCATGGATGTCTACAAAGACTAAGTATTTCAGGTTGTATACTGTATACATTCTCTGATAATAAATGGAGCCGTTTGAACTAGAGGGCATATGTTTAAGGCAGGAGGAGAAAGGTCTATTAGGAACTTGAGGGGCAAACTTATTTTTATTAAAATGGGTGGTATGTATGTGGAATGAACTGCGTGTGGATGTGGTTGAGGCAAGCATAATAATAACTTCTAAAAGCCACTTGTACAGGTAAACTGAAATGGAAAGATTTAGAAGGTTATGGGCCAAAATGTGGCAAATTGGACTAGCTTGGATGGAGCACTTGGTTGGCATGGACCGGTTAGGCTGAAGGCCTGCTTCCATACTGTATAACTCTACGACTGTTATTAATTTTATTAATTAATTCCCTCTGTTTTCATTGCACTTGATATGTTGTGATGTACAGTTGCAGGATTCTGTCCTTTACAGACTATAAAAAATATCAGTAGAAACACAAGAGTCTTTATCTGTAATTCCACCTGATCCAGGCAGTTTACCATGAAAGTTACAACAGTAACCTATGTGGACTGCTGATTAAACAGAAACAAATACAATTATATTCTTGTATCTTTCTTAAAGAACTATGAGTCAAATACTGTCCCAATAAACATTTATTTAGTATCATAGGAGTGGTTGTAACTGAAAGGTCTAATTGCTTGTTGAAATCTGAACTTACCAAGAGCAGAACAAGCATTAAGTTGTCTAGCAACAGCTCCATCAGCCAGATCAAGAAGAAATCCAAAAAGGAGAAACCAACAAGCATAGAAGTGTTGCCTGCAGAATAATATTTTAAAATTAAATGCTCATCAGTGAATTAGCATCATTAACAGCAAAACGCTGATATTTAAGATCTGAAAAATTTAAGTTTTCATTGTTGTGCTATTACAATAATTTGTACTGTCACCACTGTATTTCACATCCTTTCATTACCAATAGCAACAGTATTTCAGGAACAAATGCATTTTCATACAGCAATTGGTTTGGCTATGGTATGATGGCAACATATGACTGTCTGAAAATGAAAGAATCATACAGTCTCCAGTTAAAAAAAAACAGAAAAAGTAAATCAGACAGCATCTATGGAAAGAGAAACAAAGTTAACATTTTGTGTCAGAGACCTCTTGTCAGTTCTCACGAAGACTGGTGCCTGACTAGTTGCATATTTTCAGCATTTTCATGTTTCAGTTCAAACTTTCCACACCTGAGATGTTTAAAAAATTCATGAAAACTCTCCAAGTACATAGTATTTATAATCATGTTTTGTGCCTGTATATCTTTTCACAAGAATATAAGAAAAATGACAGCAGGAAGAGGGACATCGCTCCTGATGCCCATCCTGTTATTCAATTCTATCATGGCTGACCTGCCTAGGCCATTACTCTTCTTCTGTGCATGTTCCCATGGCTCTCAAAGCCTGAATATTTAAAAATTAAAAAATATCCAGTGCAGAGAATTCCAAAACATTACCACCTGTAAGAAAATATTTGTACACACCTCAATTTCAAATAACTATCTTGTGAGAATGTATTGTAACTACAAATCACATTTTTTCCCCCTTATTCCTGAAAATACAACTCTATATTTCTGTAAACCTTCGACACATTTTCATTTTTTGCCTTCATCTTCACATTTCTACATTTCTCCATGGCAAGCTTTATCCTCCCATTGTAATATTCTCTAACTTATTGTGAAGTCTCCTACATTTGATATTTGCAACTAAGTTTATTTTGAGCATAGTTTATTTAAAGAAGTCTTTCAGAAAATAGCTTAAAATATATGTAATTAAATATAATCAAGATAATTATCTACAGGGAACTTACAATCAAAAAGCAGATTTTTAATACTTACCCATTTAAGATGCATAAGATTGAAGACAGCCCCATTACAAGATTTGAGAGAGAAAGTGCATTAGCAGCATTCTTGCGTACAAACTCTTGAACCTGGATTCGGCCTGCCTGCTCACTAAGAAACAACTTCTTAGCATGCTGAAAAACACCTAAAAGCAAAAATGCAATCAATCAGGTAACTACAATATTAATTCTAAGAATGATTTCTAGAGTAGTTATAAGGGATAAATAGGTTTGGTAATGAGGAAATAAACAAAGCATAATATTGCTAGCATTATACAGTATGTTCCTTAATTTAATAAATGGAAGTCAAAGTCTGCTCAGATGTAATGCATCTTGGTCTACCTGTAAGACTGTGGACACGCAATACATTTCTGAATTTCAGATCAATGTAGACTTGTCTCCCCCATCAACATAAAGGCTCAAAATAACTAGCTGAAGCCAACTGTTAAGTCCATTAACATCAATGACAAAGTTCATGAATTTGGAAGGACTAGTTAGCTAACATCTGAGATAAACAAATAAACAAAGCTAGTGTGTAGACACAAAGCCCATGGGGAACTTCATAGAAGGGCCGTTGTATCAGCAGACGTATATTGGCTGTGAAATAAAGGCAGACATAAATTTTGCTCAAAAGGGCCTCCTACTTTGCATGGGATGACAAATGGGGATGTGATTAAACAATCCTATAAGGATGTCATGATATGATTTAATGTTCTGATATTCAGTAGTTTTGCATCCATAATCAGAAAGTAATAATAACTTACTGTCAATGGGATTCAGAACATTCTTGTCATAAATGTTACCTCTGATAAACAAAAGCCTTATGGCCAACTTAATCTTTTATTGATGCATCACTGTTATCTTTGGGTTTTGTGCTGAATTTTGAACATACTGGAAAGAGCAACAAAGATGTATATACATATAGATATCAGTATATGTAAATTTCAAGACATCTCTATCTTACAAGCTTTTCCAATACAATCACAATATTGCAAAAATTAGCAGAACATTTTTGAAAGTGCATCTGTTGCAGGAAATCCTGGGTCAAAAACCTTAAATTCTTATGGTAGCTATGGGAAATTTTTGGTGGATCCAGCCTGTCAGTAATATGTATCTATATTAAAACAATAAACTTCGATTAACGGGAGCTAAATAGCAATTATATAAAGCAGGTCAATAAAACAAATGGAGATTTGGTGCTCATACATTCCACACAGAACAACTGAAATTTCAAATTTTGGTGATAACTAATTAGCAATCATTGGAATTAATTTTTAGTTAAGTTCAATTCAAATGTTTAACCTTCTTCCATTCAAAAAATAAATAATCCACAAAATGCGGACCATAGTTAAGAAATAACACTTGTACACTCAATGTTAAGTGACAAGAATAACTAATAATTCTCATTTTTATTGCTCAGTAACAGTTGTATGTAACCTACTAGTTGATATAACTTAGAGGGAAAACTCCTGGCTCCCAATAACTTGTGCTTTATGTTATTTTTATTTTCTCCAAAATCTGGTTCCTAGGACAACTAATTTAGATCATTCTAACTAAGCAGTAAATTATGTCAAACTGGATGGCTCACCTCTCGTTGCAATCTCCATCAATTGCTGGATAATTTAAAGCCTTTTGGAAGCATGTGTTGCCAGTGGTTACATGAAATCAAGGAAACTACACTATAACTGGAAACATTTACAAATTGTTAAATAGGCTCCTCTGCTTTAGCTAAACAAATTAATAAACACTAATGCTTTATCATATGTCACCAAGCTCAGATAATTATTATAAGATAACTATTTCAAGCTTGTTACTCCGGAAGTAAAATTCAAGGAAGTACATTATGGAACAACACAGTTGGTATAATATGGAATTCCCATTTTTCAAGAAATCCATAAAAATCTGAGCTGATGAATGCATCCAGCTGCTAAAAATGCTAAAGCAGTCCTTCAATTTTAAATAGTTTAAGTAATGGAAGGATAATTGAAATAGTAAGTTTAGGTTATTTTACTTTCACTACCTCATTCTGGTAAATTTATGCAATCAATGGGATTTTAAAAACACAAAGCATCTAAACTATTATGTACTTCAGCAAAGCTGTGTAGTAAATTAGCTTGGTGGGAGTAAAAACATTACTGCAGTCTCAAAAGGAAAGGAAATTGGATGCAGAAGATGACAGTTTACTAAATTCTGTAAGACTATACTTAATTACATATACTTCAATGCAAGGAATTTCACGGAAAAGGTGATACGTTTAGGCCAGAAATGAACTTATGCAAGTATATTCTGACCATTACTAAATATGGCTTAAAGAGGACTTTTAGGTGAGGCAGAGATGGTGGTAAAAAAAAAAAGTAGATATAAGAAACATTGGTTTAGGAAAACTAATGTAGGTAGAGGCAGAAACATCAGGGACTTCTAAAATAGAGGGATAGCTCAAGCGAAGCAGCCAGTGCGTAAGTGGGCCAGTGAAGGAGTGGAGCTTTGAGGCTTTGACTCGAGAGGCTTCGACGAGAAGAGGCGGAGGACAAGCTAGCTCACAGTTAGTTTTTACAGTATCTTCTGAGACAGTGATGTGCCTCTCATGTGAGATGTGGCAGTCTTGGGGGAACTCCCCTCTCCTGCAGAGTTACATCTGCCAGAAGTGCATACGGCTGGGCGATCTGGAAGACTGTGTAAGGAATCTGGAGCAGCAGCTGGGTGACCTTCGACTCATAAGGGAGAATGAGGCAGTCATAGATGAGAGCTACAGGGAGGTAGTCACACCTAGACTGCCGGAGGCAGGTCATTGGGTGACAGTCAGAGGGGGGAAAGTGAAGGTGAGCAGACAGGTAGTGCAGAGCACCCCTGTAGCCATTCCCCTGAATAATAAGTTTACCATCCTGGATACTGTTGGCGGGGACGACCGACCAGGTGTGAGCCATGGTGGCAGGGCCTCTGGCACTGAGTCTGACCCTGTGGTGCAGAAGGGTGGGACGGAGAAGAAGAGAACTGTCGTCACTGGAGACTCTATAGTCAGGGGAGCAGACATGAGATTTTGTGGACGTGGGAAGGACACCCGCATGGTTTGTTGCCTCCCGGGTGCCAGGGTCCGGGATGTCTCTGACTGGGTACACGACATCTGGGTACGAGAGGGAAAGCAACCAGAAGTCGTGATACATGTTGGGACCAACGACATAGGCAGGAAGAGGGATGAGGTCCTGAAGTGTGAGTTTCGGGAATTAGGCAGAAGGCTGAAGAACAGGACCTCAAGGCTGGCATTCTCAGGATTGCTGCCAGTGCTACGTGACAGTGATGGTAAGAATTGGAGGAGATGGCAGTTGAATGCATGGCTGAGGAGTTGGTGCAGGGAGCAGGGTTTTAGATTTTTAGGTCATTGGGATCTCTTCTGGGGAAGGTGGGACCTGTACAGATTGGATGGGTTGCACCTGAACTCGAGGGGGAGCAATATCCTTGCAGGTAGATTTGCTAGCATGGTTCGGGAGGGTTTAAACTAATTTGCGAGGGGGATGGGACCCAGAGCGATAGAGCAGTGAAAGAAGTGCATGGAGTAAAGCCAGATCTAACATACAGAGAGGCTTTGAGGAAAGAGAAGCAGAATAAACGGTGTAAAGACAGTAAGGTAGAAAGAAGAGCTGAAATGTGTGTACCTCAATGCAAGAAGCATCAGGAACAAAGGTGATGAACTGAGAGCTTGGACACATACATGGAATTATGATGTAGTGGCCATTACAGAGATTTGGCTGGCACCAGGGCAGGAATGGATTCTCAATATTCCTGGATTTCAGTGCTTTAAAAGGGATAGAGACGGTGGAAAGAGGGGAGGAGAGGTGGCATTACTGGTCCGGGATACTATTACAGCTACAGAAAGGGTGGGTAATGTAGCAGGTTCCTCTTTTGAGTCAGTATGGGTGGAAGTCAGGAACAGGAAGGGAGCAGTTACTCTATTTTGGGGTATTCTATAGGCCCCCTGGTAGCAGCAGAGATACACAGGAGCAGATTAGGAGGCAGAGTTTGGAAAGGTGCAAAAATAACAGGGTTGTTATCATGGGTGACTTTAACTTCCCTAATATTGATTGGCACCTGATTAGTTCCAAGGCTTTAGATGGGGCAGAGTTTGTTAAGTGTGTCCAGGACGGATTCCTGTCACAATATGAGGACAGGCCGACCTGGGAGAATGCCATACTAGATCTAGTACTAGGTAATGAACCGGGTCAGGTCACAGATCTCTCAGTGGGTGAGCATCTGGGGGACAGTGACCACCGCTCCCTGGCCTTCAGCATTATCATGCAAAAGGATAGAATCAGAGAGGGCAGGAAAATTTTTAATTGGGGAAGGGCAAATTATGAGGCTATAAGGCTAGAACTTGCAGGTGTGAATTGGGATGATGTTTTTCAGGGAAATGTACTATGGACATGTGGTCGATGTTTAGAGATCTCTTGCGGGATGTTAGGGATAAATTTGCTCCGGTGAGGAAGATAAAGAATGGTAGGGTGAAGGAACCATGGGTGACAAGTGAGGTGGAAGGCGGCAGCATACATGAGGTTTAGGAAGCAAGGATCAGATGGGTCTATTGAGGAATATAGGGAAGCAAGAAAGGAGCTTAAGAAGGGGCTGAGAAGAGCAAGAAGGGGGCATGAGAAGGCCTTGGCAAGTCGGGTAAAGGAAAACCCCAAGGCATTCTTCAATTATGTGAAGAAAAAAAATGACATGAGTGAAGGTAGGACCGATTAGAGATAAAGGTGGGAAGATGTGCCTGGAGGCTGTGGAAGTGAGCGAGGTCCTCAATGAATACGTCTCTTCGGTATTCACCAATGAGAGGGAACTTGATGATGGTGAGGACAATATGAGTGAGGTTGATGTTCTGGAGCATGTTGATATTAAGGGAGAGGAGGTGTTGGAGTTGTTAAAATACATTAGGATAGATAAGTCCCTGGGGCCTGATGGAATATTCCCCAGGCTGTTCCATGAGGTGAGGGAAGAGATTGCTGAGCTTCTGGCTAGGATCTTTATGTCCTCGTTGTCCACTGGAATGGTACCGGAGGATTGGAGGGAGGCGAGTGTTGTCCCCTTGTTCAAAAAAGGTAGTAAGGATAGTCCGGGTAATTATAGACCAGTGAGCCTTACATCTGTGGTGGGAAAGCTGTTGGAAAAGATTCTTAGAGATAGGATCTATAGGCATTTAGAGAATCATGGTCTGATCAGGGACAGTCAGCATGGCTTTGTGAAGGGCAGATCGTGTCTAACAAGCCTGATAGAGATCTTTGAGGAGGTGACCAGGCATATAGATGAGGGTAGTGCAGTGGATGTGATCTATATGGATTTTAGTAAGGCATTTGACAAGGTTCCACATGGTAGGCTTATTCAGAAAGTTAGAAGGCATGGGATCCAGGGAAGTTTGGCCAGGTGGTTTCAGAATTGGCTTGCCTGCAGAAGGCAGAGGGTGGTGGTGAAGGGAGTACATTCAGATTGGAGGATTGTGACTAGTAGTGTTCCACAAGGATCTGTTCTGGGACCTCTACTTTTCGTGATTTTTATTAATGACCTGGATGTGGAGGTAGAAGGGTGGGTTGGCAAGTTTGCAGATGACACAAAGGTTGGTGGTGTTGTAGATAGTGTAGAGGATTGTCGAAGATTGCAGAGGGACATTGATAGGATGCAGGTGTGGGCTGAGAAGTGGCAGATGGAGTTCAACCTGGAGAAGTGTGAGGTGGTACACTTTGGAAGGACAAACTCCAAGGCAGAGTACAAAGTAAATGGCAGGATACTTGGTAGTGTGGAGGAGCAGAGGGATCTCGAGGTACATGTCCACAGATCTCTGGAAGTTGCCTCACAGATGAATAGGGTAGTTAAGAAAGCTTATGGGGTGTTAGCTTTCATAAGTCGAGGGATAGAGTTTAAGAGTCGCGATGTAATGATGCAGCTCTATAAAACTCTGGTTAGGCCACACCTGGAGTACGGTGTCCATTTCTGGTCACCCCACTATAGGAAGGATGTGGAAGCATTAGAAAGGGTACAGAGGGGATTTACCAGGATGCTGCCTGGTTTAGAAAGTATGCATTATGATCAGAGATTAAGGGAGCTAGGGCTTTACTCTTTGGAGAGGAGGAGGATGAGAGGAGACATGATAGAGGTGTACAAGATAATAAGAGGAATAGATAGAGTGCATAGCCAGCGCCTCTTCCCCAGGGCACCACTGTTCAATACAAGAGGACATGGCTTTAAGGTAAGGGGTGGGAAGTTCAAGGGGGATATTAGAGGAAGGTTTTTTTACTCAGAGAGTGGTTGGTGCGTGGAATGCACTGCCTGAGTCAGGGTGGAGGCAGATACACTGGTGAAATTTAAGAGACTACTAGGCAGCTGTATAGAGGAATTTAAGGTGGGGGCTTATATGGGAGGCAGGGTATGAGGGCCAGCAC